>NC_142953.1:7538386-7720886 GCF_046866305.1 Octopus bimaculoides
TACGAACGAACGAACGAACGAACGAATAAAACAAAGAACGTACGTTATTACGTACGTACGTTCTTTCTTTCGTTCGTTCGATCGTTCGTTCGATCGTTAGATCGTTCGTTCTTACGTACGTACGATCGTTCTTTCGTACGTACTTACGCACGTTCCTTCGTTCCTACG
Source organism: Octopus bimaculoides (assembly GCF_046866305.1). Lineage (NCBI taxonomy): Eukaryota > Metazoa > Mollusca > Cephalopoda > Octopoda > Octopodidae > Octopus > Octopus bimaculoides. The sequence continues at coordinate 7,538,555 of NC_142953.1, forward strand.
TACGTTCGTTCGTTCGTTCGTCCTCACGTTTGTACGTGCGTACGTTCGTTCGTTCGTTCGTACGTACGTACGTACAAACGTACGTATGTTCGTTCATTCGTACTTACATACTTACTATGGATTTGTCTCTATTTCTTTCGTTCGTTTGTTCGTTAGATCGTACGAATGTAGGTTCGTTCAATCGTTCCTTCGTTCTTTTGTTCGTTCGTTCGATCATTTCATCGTTTGATCCTTCCTTCGTTCGTTCTATTCTACGTACGTACGTACGGTCGTTATTTCGATGGTTCGTTCGTTCATTCGCTCGTTCGTTGGCTCGTTCGTTCATTCGTTCTTTCCTACGTACGTTCGTAATTACGTTCGTTCGTTCGTAATTACGTACGTTCGAAGGAACAAAAGAACGAACAAAAGTACGTACGTACGAACGAACGAACGAATGAACGAATGAAGGTACGTACGAGCGCACAAAAGAACAATCGAACGTACGAATAAAAGAAAGAACGTACGTACGTCAGTACGATCAAACGTTATTACGTACGTACTTTCTTTAGTTGGATCGATCGTTCGATCGTTAGATCGTTCGTTCTTACGTACGTACGATCGTTCTTTCGTACGTACTTAAGCACGTTCCTTCGTTCCTACGTACGTTCGTTCGTACTCACGTACGTTCGTTCGTTCGTACTCACGTACGTTCGTTCGTTCGTACTCAAGTACGTTCGTTCGTTCAATCTTTCGTTCTTTCGTTCGATCGTTCGTTCGTTCTTTTGTTCCTTCGTTCGATCATTTCATCGTTTGATCCTTCCTTCGTTCGTTCTATTCTACGTACGTACGTACGTACGTTCGTTATTTCGATGGTTCGTTCGTTCATTCGCTCGTTCGTTGGCTCGTTCGTTCATTCGTTCGTTCCTACGTACGTTCGTAATTACGTTCGTTCGTTCGTAATTACGTACGTTCGAAGAAACAAAAGAACGAAGGAAAGTACGTACGTAGGAACGAACGAACGACTGAAGGTACGAACGAGCGAACGAACGAACAATCAAACGTACGAATAAAACAAAGAACGTACGTACGTCAGTACGATCAAAAGAAATTTATTACGTATATACGTTCTTTCTTTCGTTCGTTCGATCGCTCGTTCGATAGTTAGACCGTACGAATGTACGTTCGTTCGTTCGTACTCAAGTACGTTCGTTCGTTCGTACTCACGTACGTTCGTTCGTTCGTACTCACCTACCTTCGTTCATTCAATCTTTCGTTCTTTCGTTCGATCGTTCTTTCGTTCATTTGTTCCTTCGTTCGATCATTTCATCGTTTGATCCTTCCTTCGTTCGTTCTATTCTACGTACGTACGTTCGTTATTTCGATGGTTCCTTCGTTCCTTCGCTCGTTCGTTGGCTCGTTCGTTCATACGTTCGTTCCTACGTACGTTCGTAATTACGTTCGTTCGTTCGTAATTACGTACGTTCGAAGGAACAAAAGAACGAACGAAAGTACGTACGTACGAACGGACGTACGAACGAATGAAGGTACGTACGAGCGAACGAACGAACAATCGAACGTACGAATAAAAGAAAGAACGTACTAAGTCAGTACGATCAAACGAACGTTATTAAGTACGTACGTTCTTTCTTTCGTTGGATCGTTCGTTCGATCGTTAGATCGTTCATCCTTACGTACGTACGATCGTTCTTTCGTACGTACTTACGCACGTTCGTTCGTTCGTACGTAAGTTCGTTCGTTCGTTCGTCCTTACGTTTGTACGTGCGTACGTTCGTTCGTTCGTTCGTACATACGTACGTACGAACGTACGTATGTTCGTTCGTTCGTACTTACATACTTACTATCGTTTTGTCGCTATTTCTTTCGTTCATTTGTTCGTTAGATCGTACGAATGTACGTTCGTTCGTTCGTACTCACGTACGTTCGTTCGTTCGTAATTACGTGCGTTCGAAGGAACAAAAGAACGAATGAACGTTATTACGTACGTACGTTTTTCTTTCGTTCGTTCGATCGTTTGTTCGATAGTTAGATCGTTCGTTCTTACGTACGTACGATCTTTCATTCGTACGTACTTACGTACGTTCTTTCGTTCCTACGTACGTTCGTTCGTTCGTTCGTCCTTACGTTTGTACGAGCTTACGTTCGTTCGTTCGTTCGTACGTACGTACGTACGATCGTACGTATGTTCGTTCGTTCGTAATTACATACTTACTATCGTTTTGTCGCTATTTCTTTCGTTCGTTTGTTCGTTAGATCGTACGAATGTACGTTCGTTCGTTCATACTCACGTACGTTCGTTCGTTCGTACTCACGTACGTTCGTTCGTTCGTACTCACCTACCTTCGTTCTATCAATCTTTCGTTCTTTCTTTCGATCGTTCGTTCGTTCTTTTGTTCCTTCTTTCGATCATTTCATCGTTTGATCCTTCCTTCCTTCGTTCTATTCTACGTACATACGTACGTTCGTTATTTCGATGGTTCGTTCGTTCATTCGCTCGTTCGTTGGCTCGTTCGTTCTATTCTACGTACCTACGTACGTTCGTAATTACGTTCGATCGTTCGTAATTATGTACCTTCGTAGGAACAAAAGAACGAAGGAAAGTACGTACGTACGAATGAAGGAACGATGGTTCGTTCGTTCATTCGTACTTACGTTTGTACGAGCTTACGTTCGTTCGTTCGTTCTTACGTACGTACGTACGATCGTACGTATGTTCGTTCGTTCGTACTTACATACATACTATCGTTTTGTCGCTATTTCTTTCGTTCGTTTGTTCGTTAGATCGTACGAATGTACGTTCGTTCGTACTCACGTACGTTCGTGCGATCGTTCTTACGTATGTACGATCGTTCTTTCGTACCTACTTACGCACGTTCGTTCGTTCCTACGTACGTTCGTTCGTTCGTTCGTCCTAACGTTTGTACGTGCGTACGTTCGTTCGTTCGTACTCACGTACGTTCGTTCGTTCAATCTTCCTTTCTTTCGTTCTTTTGTTCCTTCGTTCGATCATTTCATCGTTTGATCCTACCTTCGTTCGTTCTATTCTACGTACGTACGTACGTTCGTTATTTCGATGGTTCGTTCGTTCATTCGCTCGTTCGTTGGCTCGTTCGTTCATTCGTTCGTACCTACGTACGTTCGTAATTACGTTCGTTCGTTCGTAATTACGTACGTTCGAAGGAACAAAAGAACGAACGAAAGTACGTACGTACAAACGAACGAACGAATGAAGGTAGGTACGAGCGAACGAACGAACAATCGAACGTACGAATAAAAGAAAGAACGTACGTACGTCAGTACGATCAAACGAACGTTATTACGTACGTACGTTCTTTCTTTCGTTCGTTGGATCGTTCGTTCTTACGTACGTACGATCGTTCTTTCGTACGTACTTACGCACGTTCATTCGTTGCTGCGTACGTTCGTTCGTTCGTCCTTCCTTACGTTTGTACGTGCGTACGTTCGTTCGTTCGTACGTACGTACGTATGTTCGTTCGTTCGGACTTACATACTTACTATAGTTTTGTCGCTAATTCTTTCGTTCGTTTGTTCGTTAGATCGTACGAATGTACGTTCGTTCGTTCTATCTTTCGTTCTTTCGTTCGATCGTTCGTTCGTTCTTTTGTTCCTTCGTTCGATCAATTCATCGTTTGATTCTTCCTTCGTTCGTTCTATTCTACCTACGTACGTACGTTCGTTATTTCGATGGATCGTTCTTTCATTCGTTCGTACGTTCGTAATTACGTTCATTCGTTCGTTCCTACGTACGTTCGTAATTACGTTCGTTCGTTCGTAATTACGTACGTTCGTAATTACGTTCGTTCGTTCGTAATTACGTACGTTCGAAAGAACAAAAGAACGAACGAAAGTACGTACGTACGAACGAACGAACGTATGTTCGTTTATTCGTACTTACATACTTACTATCGTTTTGTCGCTATTTCTTTCGTTCGTTTGTTCTTTAGATCGTACGAATGTACGTTCGTTCGTACTCACGTACGTTCGTTCGTTCGTACTCACGTACGTTCGTTCGTTCGTACTCACCTACCTTCGATCGTTCAATCTTTCGTTCTTTCTTTCGATCGTTCGTTCGTTCTTTTGTTCCTTCGTTCGATCATTTCATAGTTTGATCCTTCCTTCATTCGTTCGATTCTACGTAAGTACGTACGATCGTTATTTCGATGGTTCCTTCGTTCATTCGCTCGTTTGTTGGCTCGTTCGTTCATTCGTTCGTTCCTACGTACGTTCATAATTACGGTCGTTCGTTCGTAATTACGTACGTTCGAAGGAACAGAAGAACGAACGAAAGTACGTACGTACGAACGAACGAATGAAGGTACGTACGAGCGAACGAACGAACAATCGAACGTACGAATAAAAGAAAGAACGTACGTACGTCAGTACGATCAAACGAACGTTATTACGTACGTACGTTCTTTCTTTCGTTCGTTCGATCGTTCGTTCCATCGTTAGATCGTTCGTTCTTACGTCCGTACGATCGTTCTTTCGTACGTACTTACGCACGTTCGTTCGTTCCTACGTACGTTCGTTCGGTCGTTCGTCCTTACGTTTGTACGAGCTTACGTTCGTTCGTTCGTTCGTACGTACGTACATACGATCGTACGTATGTTCGTTCGTTCGTACTTACAAACTTACTATCGTTTTGTCGCTATTTCTTTCGTTCGTTTGTTCTTTAAATCGTACGAATGTACGTTCGTTCGTTCGTACTCACGTACGTTCGTTTGTTCGTACTCCCGTACGTTCGAAGGAACAAAAGAACGAAGGAAAGTACTACGTACGAACGAACGAACGAATGAACGTACGTACGAGCGAACGAACGAAGAATCCAACGTACGAATAATAGAAAGAACGTACGTACGTCAGTACGATCAAACGAACATTATTACGTACGTACGTTCTTTCTTTCGTTCGTTCGATCTTTCGTTCGATCGTTAGATCGTTCGTTCTTACGTACGTACGATCTTTCTTTCGTACGTACTTACGCACGTTCGTTCGTTCCTACGTAAGTTCGTTCGTTTGTTCGTCCTTACGTTTGTACGAGCTTACGTTCGTTCGTTCGTACTTACATACTTACTATCGTTTTGTCGCTATTTCTTTCGTTCGTTTGTTCGTTAGATCGTACGAATGTACGCTCGTTCGTTCGTACTCACGTACGTTCGTTCGTTCGTACTCACCTACGTTCGTACGTTCTTTCTTTCGTTCGTTTGATCGTTAGTTCGTTCGTTCTTACGTACTTACGATCGTTCTTTCGTTTGATCCTTCCTTCGTTCGTTCTATTCTACGTACGTACGTACGTTCGTTATTTCGATGGTTCGTTCTTTCATTCGCTCGTTCGTTGGCTCGTTCATTCTATTCTACGTACCTACGTACGTTCGTAATTACGTTCGATCGTTCGTAATTATGTACCTTCGAAGGAACAAAAGAACGAACGAAAGTACGTACGTACGAAGGAACGAACGAACGAATGAAGGTACGTACGAGCGAACGAACGAACGATCGAACGTACGAATAAAAGAAAGAACGTACGTACGTCAGTACGATCAAACGAACGTTATTACGTACGTACGTTCTTTCTTTCGTTCGTTGGATCATTCGTTCGATCTTTAGATCATTCTTTCTTTCGTACGTACTTACGTACTTACTATCGTTTTGTCGCTATTTGTTTCGTACGTTTGTTCGTTAGATCGTACGAATTTACGTTCGATCGTTCGTACACACGTACGTTCGTTCGTTCAATCTTTCTTTCTTTCGTTCGATCGTTAGTTCGTTCTTTTCTTCCTTCGTTCGATCATTTCATCGTTTGATCCTTCCTTCTTTCGTTCTATTCTACGTACCTACGTACGTTCGTTATTTCGATGGTCCGTTTGTTAATTCGTTCGTACTTTCGTAACTACGTTCATTCGTTCGTTCCTACGTACGTTCGTAATTACGTTCGTTCGTTCGTAATTACGTTCGTTCGATCGAAATTACGTACGTTCGAAGGAACAAAAGAACGAACGAAAGTACGTACGTACGAACGAAGGAACGAACGAACGAATGAAGGTACGTACGAGCGAACAAACGAACAATCGAACGTACGAATAAAAGAAAGAACGTACGTACCTCAGTACGATCAAACGAACGTTATTACGTACGTACGTTCTTTCTTTCGTTGGATCGTTCGTTCGATCGTTAGATCGTTCGTTCTTACGTACGTACGATTGTTCTTTCGTACGTACTTACGCACGTTTGTTCGTTCGTTCGTTCGTCCTTACGTTTGTACGTGCGTACGTTCGTTCGTTCGTTCGTACGTACGTACGTACGAACGTACGTATGTTCGTTCATTCGTACTTACATACTTACTATCGGCTTGTCGCTATTTCTTTCGTTCGTTTGTTCGTTAGATCATACGAATGTACGTTCGTTCGTTCGTACTAACGTACGTTCGTTCGTTCGTTCGTACGCACGTACGTTCGTCGTTCAATTTTTCGTTCTTTCGTTCGATCGTTCGTTCGTTCTTTTGTTCCTTAGTTTCGGTCATTTCATCGTTTGATCCTTCCTTCGTTTGTTCTATTCTACGTACGTACGTACCTTCGTTATTTCGATGGTTCGTTCGTTCAATCGCTCGTTCGTTGGTTCGTTCGTTCATTCGTTCGTTCCTACGTACGTTCGTAATTACGTTCGTTCATTCGTAATTACGTACGTTCGAAGGAACAAAAGAACGAACGAAAGTACGTACGTACGAGAGAACGAACGAACGAATGAAGGTACGTACGAGCGAACGAACGAACAATCGAAAGTACGAATAAAAGAAAGAACGTACGTACGTACGTCAGTACGATCGAACAAACGTTATTACGTACGTACGTTCTTTCTTTCTTTCGTTCGTTCTATCGTTAGATCGTTCGTTCTTACGTATGTACGATCGTTCTTTCGTACGTACTTACGCACGTTCTTTCATTCCTACGTACGTTCGTTCGTTCGTTCGTTCGTCCTTACGTTTGTACGTGTGTATGTTCGTTCGTTCGTTCGTACGTACGTCCGTACGACCGTACGTCTGTTCGTTCATTCGTACTTACGTTCTTACTTTCGTTTTGTCGCTATTTCTTTCGTTCGTTTGTTCGTTAGGTCGAACGAACGTACGTTCCTTCGTTCGTACTCACGTACGTTCGTTCGTTCAATCTTTCGTTCTTTCGTTCGATCGTTCGTACGTTCGTACTTTCGTTCGTTCGTTCTTTTGTTCCTTCGTTCGATCATTCCATCGTTTGATCCTTCCTTCGTTCGTTCTATTCTACGTACGTTCGTTATTTCGATAGTTTGTTCGTTCATTCGCTCGTTCGTTCATTGGGTTCGTTCGTTGGCTCGTTCGTTCCTACGTACGTTCGTAATTACGTTCGTTCGTTCGTAATTACGTACGTTCGAAGGAACAAAAGAACGAACGAAAGGACGTACGTACGAACGAACGAACGAACGAATGACTGAAGGTACGTACGAGCGAACGAACGAACAATCGAAAGTACGCATAAAAGAAAGAACGTACGTACGTCAGTACGATCAAACGAACGTTATTAAGTACGTACGTTCTTCCTTTCGTTCGCTCGATCGTTCGTTCGATCGTTAGATTGTTCGTTCTTACGTACGTACGATCGTTCTTTCGTACGTACTTACGCACGTTCCTTCGGTCCTACGTACGTTCGTTCGTTCGTACGTACATACGTACGAACCTACGTCTGTTCGTTCATTCGTACTTTCGTACTTACTTTCGTTTTGTCGCTATTTCTTTCGTTCGTTCTATTCTACGTACGTACGTACGTTCGTTCTTTCGATGGTTCGTTCGTTCATTCGCTCGTTTGTTTATTCGTTCGTTCGTTGGCTCGGTCGTTCATTCGTTCATTCCTACGTACGTTCGTAATTACGTTCGTTCCTTCGTAATTACGTACGTTCGAAGAAACAAAAGAACGAACGAATGTACGTACGTACGAACGAACGAACGTACGAATGAAGGTACGTTCCAGCGAACGAACGAACAATCGAACGTACAAATAAAAGAAAGAATGTACGTACGTACGTCAGTACGATCGAACGAACGTTATTACGTACGTTCGTTCTTTCGTTCGTTCCTTCGATCGTTCGTTCGTTCTTACGTCTCTACGTGCGTACGTTCGTTCGTTCGTACGTACGTACGTGCGAACGAACGAACGTACGTCTGTTCGTTCATTCGTACTTACGTCCGTACGTTGTTTTTTCGCTATTTCTTTCGTTCGTTTGTTCGTTAGTTCGTTCGAACGTACGTTCGTCGTTCGTTCAATCTTTCGTTCTTTCGTTCGATCGTTCGTTCTATTCTACATACGTACTTACGGTCGTTATTTCGATGGTTCGTTCGTTCGTTCGCTCGTTCGTTCGTTCGTTCGCTCGTTCGTTCGTTCCTATGTACGTTCGTAATTACGTTAATTCGTTCGTACTTACGTACGTTCGAAGGAACAGAAGAACGGACGAAAGTACGTACGTACGAACGAACGATCGAACGAACGAACGTACGAATGAAAGAAAGAACGTACGTACGTAAGTACGAACGAACGAACAAAAGAAATAACGTACGTACGTAAGTACCAACGAACGTTATTACGTACGTACGTTCTTTCTTTCGTTCGTTCGTTCGATCGTTCGTTCGTACGTACGTACGATCGTTATTTCGTACGTACTTACGCACGTTCTTTCGTTCCTACGTACGTTCGTTCGTTCGTTCGTCCTTACGTTTGTACGTGCGTACGTTCGTTCGTTCGTACGTACGTACGTACGAACGTACGTCTGTTCGTTCATTCGTACTTACATACTTACTATCGGCTTGTCGCTATTTCTTTCGTTCGTTTGTTCGTTAGATCATACGAATGTACGTTCGTTCGTTCGTACTAACGTACGTTCGTTCGTTCGTTCGTACGCACGTACGTTCGTCGTTCAATTTTTCGTTCTTTCGTTCGATCGTACGTTCGTTCTTTTGTTCCTTAGTTTCGGTCATTTCATCGTTTGATCCTTCCTTCGTTTGTTCTATTCTACGTACGTACGTACCTTCGTTATTTCGATGGTTCGTTCGTTCATTCGCTCGTTCGTTGGCTCGTTCGTTCATTCGTTCGTTCCTACGTACGTTCGTAATTACGTTCGTTCATTCGTAATTACGTACGTTCGAAGGAACAAAAGAACGAACGAAAGTGCGTACGTACGAGAGAACGAACGAACGAATGAAGGTACGTACGAGCGAACGAACGAACAATCGAAAGTACGAATAAAAGAAAGAACGTACGTACGTACGTCAGTACGATCGAACAAACGTTATTACGTACGTACGTTCTTTCTTTCTTTCGTTCGTTCTCTCGTTAGATCGTTCGTTCTTACGTATGTACGATCGTTCTTTCGTACGTACTTAAGCACGTTCTTTCGTTCCTACGTACGTTCGTTCGTTCGTTCGTTCGTCCTTACGTTTGTACGTGTGTACGTTCGTTCGTTCGTTCGTACGTACGTCGGTACGACCGTACGTCTGTTCGTTCATTCGTTCGTTCCTACGTACGTTCATAATTACGTTCGTTCGTTCGTAATTACGTACGTTCGAAGGAACAGAAGAACGAACGAAAGTACGTACGTACGAACGAACGAACGAACGAACGAACGAATGAAGGTACGTACGAGCGAACGAACGAACAATCGAACGTACGAATAAAAGAAAGAACGTACGTACGTCAGTACGATCAAACGAACGTTATTACGTACGTACGTTCTTTCTTTCGTTCGTTCGATCGTTCGTTCCATCGTTAGATCGTTCGTTCTTACGTCCGTACGATCGTTCTTTCGTACGTACTTACGCACGTTCGTTCGTTCCTACGTACGTTCGTTCGGTCGTTCGTCCTTACGTTTGTACGAGCTTACGTTCGTTCGTTCGTTCGTACGTACGTACATACGATCGTACGTATGTTCGTTCGTTCGTACTTACAAACTTACTATCGTTTTGTCGCTATTTCTTTCGTTCGTTTGTTCTTTAAATCGTACGAATGTACGTTCGTTCGTTCGTACTCACGTACGTTCGTTTGTTCGTACTCCCGTACGTTCGAAGGAACAAAAGAACGAAGGAAAGTACTACGTACGAACGAACGAACGAATGAACGTACGTACGAGCGAACGAATGAACAATCCAACGTACGAATAATAGAAAGAACGTACGTACGTCAGTACGATCAAACGAACGTTATTACGTACGTACGTTCTTTCTTTCGTTCGTTCGATCTTTCGTTCGATCGTTAGATCGTTCGTTCTTACGTACGTACGATCTTTCTTTCGTACGTACTTACGCACGTTCGTTCGTTCCTACGTAAGTTCGTTCGTTTGTTCGTCCTTACGTTTGTACGAGCTTACGTTCGTTCGTTCGTACTTACATACTTACTATCGTTTTGTCACTATTTCTTTCGTTCGTTTGTTCGTTAGATCGTACGAATGTACGTTCGTTCGTTCGTACTCACGTACGTTCGTTCGTTCGTACTCACCTACGTTCGTACGTTCTTTCTTTCGTTCGTTTGATCGTTAGTTCGTTCGTTCTTACGTACTTACGATCGTTCTTTCGTTTGATCCTTCCTTCGTTCGTTCTATTCTACGTACGTACGTACGTTCGTTATTTCGATGGTTCGTTCGTTCATTCGCTCGTTCGTTGGCTCGTTCGTTCTATTCTACGTACCTACGTACGTTCGTAATTACGTTCGATCGTTCGTAATTATGTACCTTCGAAGGAACAAAAGAACGAACGAAAGTACGTACGTACGAAGGAACGAACGAACAATCGAACGTACGAATAAAAGAAAGAACGTACGTACGTCAGTACGATCAAACGAACGTTATTACGTACGTACGTTCTTTCTTTCGTTCGTTGGATCATTCGTTCGATCTTTAGATCATTCTTTCTTTCGTACGTACTTACGCACGTTCATTCGTTCCTACGTACGTTCGTTCGTTCGTTCGTCCTTATGTTTGTACGTGCGTACGTTCGTTTGTTCGTTCGTACGTACGTACGAACGTACGTCTGTTCGTTCATTCGTACTTACGTACTTACTATCGTTTTGTCGCTATTTCTTTCGTACGTTTGTTCGTTAGATCGTACGAATTTACGTTCGATCGTTCGTACTCACGTACGTTCGTTCGTTCAATCTTTCTTTCTTTCGTTCGATCGTTAGTTCGTTCTTTTGTTCCTTCGTTCGATCATTTCATCGTTTGATCCTTCCTTCTTTCGTTCTATTCTACGTAGCTACGTACGTTCGTTATTTCGACGGTCCGTTTGTTAATTCGTTCGTACTTTCGTAACTACGTTCATTCGTTCGTTCCTACGTACGATCGTAATTACGTTCGTTCGTTCGTAATTACGTTCGTTCGATCGAAATTACGTACGTTCGAAGGAACAAAAGAACGAACGAAAGTACGTACGTACGAACGAAGGAACGAACGAACGAATGAAGGTACGTACGAGCGAACAAACGAACAATCGAACGTACGAATAAAAGAAAGAACGTACGTACCTCAGTACGATCAAACGAACGTTATTACGTACGTACGTTCTTTCTTTCGTTGGATCGTACGTTCGATCGTTAGATCGTTCGTTCTTACGTACGTACGATTGTTCTTTCGTACGTACTTACGCACGTTTGTTCGTTCGTTCGTTCGTCCTTACGTTTGTACGTGCGTACGTTCGTTCGTTCGTTCGTACGTACGTACGAACGTACGTATGTTCCAAACGTTATTACGTACTTACGTTCTTTCTTTCTTTCGTTCGTTCTATCTTTAGATCGTTCGTTCTTACGTATGTACGATCGTTATTTCGTACGTACTTACGCACGTTCTTTCGTTCCTACGTACGTACGTTCGTTCGTTCGTCCTTACGTTTGTACGTGCGTACGTTCGTTCGTTCGTACGTACGTACGTACGAACGTACGTCTGTTCGTTCATTCGTACTTACATACTTACTATCGGCTTACGAATGTACGTTCGTTCGTTCGTACTAACGTACGTTCGTTCGTTCGTTCGTACGCACGTACGTTCGTCGTTCAATTTTTCGTTCTTTCGTTCGATCGTACGTTTGTTCTTTTGTTTCTTAGTTTCGGTCATTTCATCGTTTGATCCTTCCTTCGTTTGTTCTATTCTACGTACGTACGTACCTTCGTTATTTCGATGGTTCGTTCGTTCATTCGCTCGTTCGTTGGCTCGTTCGTTCATTCGTTCGTTCCTACGTACGTTCGTAATTACGTTCGTTCATTCGTAATTACGTACGTTCGAAGGAACAAAAGAACGAACGAAAGTGCGTACGTACGAGAGAACGAACGAACGAATGAAGGTACGTACGAGCGAACGAACGAACAATCGAAAGTACGAATAAAAGAAAGAACGTACGTACGTACGTCAGTAAGATCGAACAAACGTTATTACGTACGTACGTTCTTTCTTTCTTTCGTTCGTTCTATCGTTAGATCGTTCGTTCTTACGTATGTACGATCGTTCTTTCGTACGTACTTACGCACGTTCTTTCGTTCCTACGTACGTTCGTTCGTTCGTTCGTTCGTCCTTACGTTTGTACGTGTGTACGTTCGTTCGTTCGTTCGTACGTACGTCGGTACGACCGTACGTCTGTTCGTTCATTCGTACTTACGTTCTTACTTTCGTTTTGTCGCTATTTCTTTCGTTCGTTTGTTCGTTAGATCGAACGAACGTACGTTCCTTCGTTCGTACTCACGTACGTTCGTTCGTTCAATCTTTCGTTCTTTCGTTCGATCGTTTGTACGTTCGTACTTTCGTTCGTTCGTTCTTTTGTTCCTTCGTTCGAACATTCCATCGTTTGATCCTTCCTTCGTTCGTTCTATTCTACGTACGTTCGTTATTTCGATAGTTTGTTCCTTATTCGCTCGTTCGTTCATTCGTTCGTTCGTTGGCTCGTTCGTTCCTACGTACGTTCGTAATTACGTTCGTTCATTCGTAATTACGTACGTTCGAAGGAACAAAAGAACGAACGAAAGTACTTATGTACGAACGAACGAACGAACGAATGACTGAAGGTACGTACGAGCGAACGTACGCAAAAAAGAAAGAACGTACGTACGTCAGTACGATCAAACGAACCTTATTAAGTACGTACGTTCTTCCTTTCGTTCGCTCGATCGTTCGTTCGATCGTTAGATTGTTCGTTCTTACGTACGTACGATCGTTCTTTCGTACGTACTTACGCACGTTCCTTCGGTCCTACGTTCGTTCGTTCGTTCGTACGTACGTACGTACGAACCTACGTCTGTTCGTTCATTCGTACTTTCGTACTTACTTTCGTTTTGTCGCTATTTCTTTCGTTCGTTCTATTCTACGTACGAACGTACGTTCGTTCTTTCGATGGTTCGTTCGTTCATTCGCTCGTTTGTTCATTCGTTCGTTCGTTGGCTCGGTCGTTCATTCGTTCATTCCTACGTACGTTCGTAATTACGTTCGTTCGTTCGTAATTACGTACGTTCGAAGGAACAAAAGAACGAACGAATGTACGTACGTACGAACGAACGAACGTACGAATGAAGGTACGTTCCAGCGAACGAACGAACAATCGAACGTACGAATAAAAGAAAGAATATACGTACGTACGTCAATACGATCGAACGAACGTTATTACGTACGTTCGTTCTTTCGTTCGTTCCTTCGATCGTTCGTTCGTTAGATCGTTCATTCGTACGTATGTATATTCGTACGTTCGGTCGTTCTTTCGTACGTACTTATGTACGTTCGTTCGTTCCTACGTACGTTCGTTCGTTCTTACGTCTCTACGTGCGTACGTTCGTTCGTTCGTACGTACGTACGTGCGAACGAACGAACGTACGTCTGTTCGTTCATTCGTACTTACGTCCGTACGTTGTTTTTTCGCTATTTCTTTCGTTCGTTTGTTCGTTAGTTCGTTCGAACGTACGTTCGTCGTTCGTTCAATCTTTCGTTCTTTCGTTCGATCGTTCGTTCTATTCTACATACGTACTTACGGTCGTTATTTCGATGGTTCGTTCGTTCGTTCGCTCGTTCGTTCGTTCCTATGTACGTTCGTAATTACGTTAATTCGTTCGTACTTACGTACGTTCGAAGGAACAGAAGAACGGACGAAAGTACGTACGTACGAACGAACGATCGAACGAACGAACGTACGAATGAAAGAAAGAACGTACGTACGTAAGTACGAACGAACGAACAAAAGAAAGAACGTACGTACGTAAGTACGAACGAACGTTATTACGTACGTACGTTCTTTCTTTCGTTCGTTCGTTCGATCGTTCGTTCGTACGTACGTACGATCGTTATTTCGTACGTACTTACGCACGTTCTTTCGTTCCTACGTACGTTCGTTCGTTCGTCCTTACGTTTGTACGTGCGTACGTTCGTTCGTTCGTACGTACGTACGTACGTACGAACGTACGTCTGTTCGTTCATTCATATTTACGTACTTACTTTCGTTTTGTCGCTATTTCTTTCGTTCGTTTGTTAGTTAGATCGTACGAACGTACGTTCGTTCGTTCGTACTCCCGTACGTTCGTTCGTTCGTTCGTACTCCCGTACGTTCGTTCGTTCTTTTTTTCCTTCGTTCGATCATTCCATCGTTTGATCGATCATTCGTACTTTCGATCGTTCTTTCTTACGTATGAACGTACGTACAAACGTACGTTCGTTCGTTCGATCGTTCATTCGTTCGTATGTACGTACGTACGTCCGGTTGTTCGTTCGTACGTACGGACGTTCGTTCTTTCGTTCGTTCGGTCGTTACATCGTTCGTTCTTACGTACTTATGTGCGTTCGTTCGTTCCTACGTACGTTTGTTCGTTCGTTCTTACGTTTCTACGTGCGTACGTTCGGTCGTTTGTTCAATCTTTCGTTCGTTCGTTCTATCTTTCGTACGTAGGTACATGCGTTCGTTCAATCTTTCGTTCGATCGTTCGTACGTACGTACGTTCGTCCGTGCGTTCTTCTGTTCCTTCGTTCTATCATTCCATCGTTTGATCCTTCCTTCGTTCGTTATTCCTACGTACGTTCGTTATTTCGATGGTTCGTTCGTTCATTCGCTCGTTCGTTCATTCGTTCGTTCGTTCGCTCGTTCGTTCATTCGTTCGTTCCTACGTACGTACGTACGTCCGGTTGTTCATTCGTACGTACGTACATACGTACGTTCGGTCGTTCTTTCGTACGTACTTATGTACGTTCGTTCGTTCCTACGTACATTCGTTCGTTCGTTCTTACATTTCTACGTGCGTACGTTCGTTCTTTCGTTCGTTAGTTCGTTCGAATGAAGGTACGTACGAGCGAACGAACGAACAATCGAACGTTCGAATAAAAGAAAGAACGTACGCACGTCAGTACGATCAAACGAACGTTATTACGTACGTACGTTCTTTCTTTCGTTCGTTGGATCGTTCGTTCGGTCGTTAGATCGTTCGTTCTTACGTACGTACGATCGTTCGTTCGTTCGTACGTACGTCCGTACGACCGTACGTCTGTTCGTTCATTCGTACTTACGTTCTTACTTTCGTTTTGTCGCTATTTCTTTCGTTCGTTTGTTCGTTAGGTCGAACGAACGTACGTTCCTTCGTTCGTACTCACGTACGTTCGTTCGTTCAATCTTTCGTTCTTTCGTTCGATCGTTCGTACGTTCGTACTTTCGTTCGTTCGTTCTTTTGTTCCTTCGTTCGATCATTCCATCGTTTGATCCTTCCTTCGTTCGTTCTATTCTACGTACGTTCGTTATTTCGATAGTTTGTTCGTTCATTCGCTCGTTCGTTCATTGGGTTCGTTCGTTGGCTCGTTCGTTCCTACGTACGTTCGTAATTACGTTCGTTCGTTCGTAATTACGTACGTTCGAAGGAACAAAAGAACGAACGAAAGGACGTACGTACGAACGAACGAACGAACGAATGACTGAAGGTACGTACGAGCGAACGAACGAACAATCGAAAGTACGCATAAAAGAAAGAACGTACGTACGTCAGTACGATCAAACGAACGTTATTAAGTACGTACGTTCTTCCTTTCGTTCGCTCGATCGTTCGTTCGATCGTTAGATTGTTCGTTCTTACGTACGTACGATCGTTCTTTCGTACGTACTTACGCACGTTCCTTCGGTCCTACGTACGTTCGTTCGTTCGTACGTACATACGTACGAACCTACGTCTGTTCGTTCATTCGTACTTTCGTACTTACTTTCGTTTTGTCGCTATTTCTTTCGTTCGTTCTATTCTACGTACGTACGTACGTTCGTTCTTTCGATGGTTCGTTCGTTCATTCGCTCGTTTGTTTATTCGTTCGTTCGTTGGCTCGGTCGTTCATTCGTTCATTCCTACGTACGTTCGTAATTACGTTCGTTCCTTCGTAATTACGTACGTTCGAAGAAACAAAAGAACGAACGAATGTACGTACGTACGAACGAACGAACGTACGAATGAAGGTACGTTCCAGCGAACGAACGAACAATCGAACGTACAAATAAAAGAAAGAATGTACGTACGTACGTCAGTACGATCGAACGAACGTTATTACGTACGTTCGTTCTTTCGTTCGTTCCTTCGATCGTTCGTTCGTTCTTACGTCTCTACGTGCGTACGTTCGTTCGTTCGTACGTACGTACGTGCGAACGAACGAACGTACGTCTGTTCGTTCATTCGTACTTACGTCCGTACGTTGTTTTTTCGCTATTTCTTTCGTTCGTTTGTTCGTTAGTTCGTTCGAACGTACGTTCGTCGTTCGTTCAATCTTTCGTTCTTTCGTTCGATCGTTCGTTCTATTCTACATACGTACTTACGGTCGTTATTTCGATGGTTCGTTCGTTCGTTCGCTCGTTCGTTCGTTCGTTCGCTCGTTCGTTCGTTCCTATGTACGTTCGTAATTACGTTAATTCGTTCGTACTTACGTACGTTCGAAGGAACAGAAGAACGGACGAAAGTACGTACGTACGAACGAACGATCGAACGAACGAACGTACGAATGAAAGAAAGAACGTACGTACGTAAGTACGAACGAACGAACAAAAGAAATAACGTACGTACGTAAGTACCAACGAACGTTATTACGTACGTACGTTCTTTCTTTCGTTCGTTCGTTCGATCGTTCGTTCGTACGTACGTACGATCGTTATTTCGTACGTACTTACGCACGTTCTTTCGTTCCTACGTACGTTCGTTCGTTCGTTCGTCCTTACGTTTGTACGTGCGTACGTTCGTTCGTTCGTACGTACGTACGTACGAACGTACGTCTGTTCGTTCATTCGTACTTACATACTTACTATCGGCTTGTCGCTATTTCTTTCGTTCGTTTGTTCGTTAGATCATACGAATGTACGTTCGTTCGTTCGTACTAACGTACGTTCGTTCGTTCGTTCGTACGCACGTACGTTCGTCGTTCAATTTTTCGTTCTTTCGTTCGATCGTACGTTCGTTCTTTTGTTCCTTAGTTTCGGTCATTTCATCGTTTGATCCTTCCTTCGTTTGTTCTATTCTACGTACGTACGTACCTTCGTTATTTCGATGGTTCGTTCGTTCATTCGCTCGTTCGTTGGCTCGTTCGTTCATTCGTTCGTTCCTACGTACGTTCGTAATTACGTTCGTTCATTCGTAATTACGTACGTTCGAAGGAACAAAAGAACGAACGAAAGTGCGTACGTACGAGAGAACGAACGAACGAATGAAGGTACGTACGAGCGAACGAACGAACAATCGAAAGTACGAATAAAAGAAAGAACGTACGTACGTACGTCAGTACGATCGAACAAACGTTATTACGTACGTACGTTCTTTCTTTCTTTCGTTCGTTCTCTCGTTAGATCGTTCGTTCTTACGTATGTACGATCGTTCTTTCGTACGTACTTAAGCACGTTCTTTCGTTCCTACGTACGTTCGTTCGTTCGTTCGTTCGTCCTTACGTTTGTACGTGTGTACGTTCGTTCGTTCGTTCGTACGTACGTCGGTACGACCGTACGTCTGTTCGTTCATTCGTTCGTTCCTACGTACGTTCATAATTACGTTCGTTCGTTCGTAATTACGTACGTTCGAAGGAACAGAAGAACGAACGAAAGTACGTACGTACGAACGAACGAACGAACGAACGAACGAATGAAGGTACGTACGAGCGAACGAACGAACAATCGAACGTACGAATAAAAGAAAGAACGTACGTACGTCAGTACGATCAAACGAACGTTATTACGTACGTACGTTCTTTCTTTCGTTCGTTCGATCGTTCGTTCCATCGTTAGATCGTTCGTTCTTACGTCCGTACGATCGTTCTTTCGTACGTACTTACGCACGTTCGTTCGTTCCTACGTACGTTCGTTCGGTCGTTCGTCCTTACGTTTGTACGAGCTTACGTTCGTTCGTTCGTTCGTACGTACGTACATACGATCGTACGTATGTTCGTTCGTTCGTACTTACAAACTTACTATCGTTTTGTCGCTATTTCTTTCATTCGTTTGTTCTTTAAATCGTACGAATGTACGTTCGTTCGTTCGTACTCACGTACGTTCGTTTGTTCGTACTCCCGTACGTTCGAAGGAACAAAAGAACGAAGGAAAGTACTACGTACGAACGAACGAACGAATGAACGTACGTACGAGCGAACGAATGAACAATCCAACGTACGAATAATAGAAAGAACGTACGTACGTCAGTACGATCAAACGAACGTTATTACGTACGTACGTTCTTTCTTTCGTTCGTTCGATCTTTCGTTCGATCGTTAGATCGTTCGTTCTTACGTACGTACGATCTTTCTTTCGTACGTACTTACGCACGTTCGTTCGTTCCTACGTAAGTTCGTTCGTTTGTTCGTCCTTACGTTTGTACGAGCTTACGTTCGTTCGTTCGTACTTACATACTTACTATCGTTTTGTCACTATTTCTTTCGTTCGTTTGTTCGTTAGATCGTACGAATGTACGTTCGTTCGTTCGTACTCACGTACGTTCGTTCGTTCGTACTCACCTACGTTCGTACGTTCTTTCTTTCGTTCGTTTGATCGTTAGTTCGTTCGTTCTTACGTACTTACGATCGTTCTTTCGTTTGATCCTTCCTTCGTTCGTTCTATTCTACGTACGTACGTACGTTCGTTATTTCGATGGTTCGTTCGTTCATTCGCTCGTTCGTTGGCTCGTTCGTTCTATTCTACGTACCTACGTACGTTCGTAATTACGTTCGATCGTTCGTAATTATGTACCTTCGAAGGAACAAAAGAACGAACGAAAGTACGTACGTACGAAGGAACGAACGAACAATCGAACGTACGAATAAAAGAAAGAACGTACGTACGTCAGTACGATCAAACGAACGTTATTACGTACGTACGTTCTTTCTTTCGTTCGTTGGATCATTCGTTCGATCTTTAGATCATTCTTTCTTTCGTACGTACTTACGCACGTTCATTCGTTCCTACGTACGTTCGTTCGTTCGTTCGTCCTTATGTTTGTACGTGCGTACGTTCGTTTGTTCGTTCGTACGTACGTACGAACGTACGTCTGTTCGTTCATTCGTACTTACGTACTTACTATCGTTTTGTCGCTATTTCTTTCGTACGTTTGTTCGTTAGATCGTACGAATTTACGTTCGATCGTTCGTACTCACGTACGTTCGTTCGTTCAATCTTTCTTTCTTTCGTTCGATCGTTAGTTCGTTCTTTTGTTCCTTCGTTCGATCATTTCATCGTTTGATCCTTCCTTCTTTCGTTCTATTCTACGTAGCTACGTACGTTCGTTATTTCGATGGTCCGTTTGTTAATTCGTTCGTACTTTCGTAACTACGTTCATTCGTTCGTTCCTACGTACGATCGTAATTACGTTCGTTCGTTCGTAATTACGTTCGTTCGATCGAAATTACGTACGTTCGAAGGAACAAAAGAACGAACGAAAGTACGTACGTACGAACGAAGGAACGAACGAACGAATGAAGGTACGTACGAGCGAACAAACGAACAATCGAACGTACGAATAAAAGAAAGAACGTACGTACCTCAGTACGATCAAACGAACGTTATTACGTACGTACGTTCTTTCTTTCGTTGGATCGTACGTTCGATCGTTAGATCGTTCGTTCTTACGTACGTACGATTGTTCTTTCGTACGTACTTACGCACGTTTGTTCGTTCGTTCGTTCGTCCTTACGTTTGTACGTGCGTACGTTCGTTCGTTCGTTCGTACGTACGTACGAACGTACGTATGTTCCAAACGTTATTACGTACTTACGTTCTTTCTTTCTTTCGTTCGTTCTATCTTTAGATCGTTCGTTCTTACGTATGTACGATCGTTATTTCGTACGTACTTACGCACGTTCTTTCGTTCCTACGTACGTACGTTCGTTCGTTCGTCCTTACGTTTGTACGTGCGTACGTTCGTTCGTTCGTACGTACGTACGTACGAACGTACGTCTGTTCGTTCATTCGTACTTACATACTTACTATCGGCTTACGAATGTACGTTCGTTCGTTCGTACTAACGTACGTTCGTTCGTTCGTTCGTACGCACGTACGTTCGTCGTTCAATTTTTCGTTCTTTCGTTCGATCGTACGTTTGTTCTTTTGTTTCTTAGTTTCGGTCATTTCATCGTTTGATCCTTCCTTCGTTTGTTCTATTCTACGTACGTACGTACCTTCGTTATTTCGATGGTTCGTTCGTTCATTCGCTCGTTCGTTGGCTCGTTCGTTCATTCGTTCGTTCCTACGTACGTTCGTAATTACGTTCGTTCATTCGTAATTACGTACGTTCGAAGGAACAAAAGAACGAACGAAAGTGCGTACGTACGAGAGAACGAACGAACGAATGAAGGTACGTACGAGCGAACGAACGAACAATCGAAAGTACGAATAAAAGAAAGAACGTACGTACGTACGTCAGTAAGATCGAACAAACGTTATTACGTACGTACGTTCTTTCTTTCTTTCGTTCGTTCTATCGTTAGATCGTTCGTTCTTACGTATGTACGATCGTTCTTTCGTACGTACTTACGCACGTTCTTTCGTTCCTACGTACGTTCGTTCGTTCGTTCGTTCGTCCTTACGTTTGTACGTGTGTACGTTCGTTCGTTCGTTCGTACGTACGTCGGTACGACCGTACGTCTGTTCGTTCATTCGTACTTACGTTCTTACTTTCGTTTTGTCGCTATTTCTTTCGTTCGTTTGTTCGTTAGATCGAACGAACGTACGTTCCTTCGTTCGTACTCACGTACGTTCGTTCGTTCAATCTTTCGTTCTTTCGTTCGATCGTTTGTACGTTCGTACTTTCGTTCGTTCGTTCTTTTGTTCCTTCGTTCGAACATTCCATCGTTTGATCCTTCCTTCGTTCGTTCTATTCTACGTACGTTCGTTATTTCGATAGTTTGTTCCTTATTCGCTCGTTCGTTCATTCGTTCGTTCGTTGGCTCGTTCGTTCCTACGTACGTTCGTAATTACGTTCGTTCATTCGTAATTACGTACGTTCGAAGGAACAAAAGAACGAACGAAAGTACTTATGTACGAACGAACGAACGAACGAATGACTGAAGGTACGTACGAGCGAACGTACGCAAAAAAGAAAGAACGTACGTACGTCAGTACGATCAAACGAACCTTATTAAGTACGTACGTTCTTCCTTTCGTTCGCTCGATCGTTCGTTCGATCGTTAGATTGTTCGTTCTTACGTACGTACGATCGTTCTTTCGTACGTACTTACGCACGTTCCTTCGGTCCTACGTTCGTTCGTTCGTTCGTACGTACGTACGTACGAACCTACGTCTGTTCGTTCATTCGTACTTTCGTACTTACTTTCGTTTTGTCGCTATTTCTTTCGTTCGTTCTATTCTACGTACGAACGTACGTTCGTTCTTTCGATGGTTCGTTCGTTCATTCGCTCGTTTGTTCATTCGTTCGTTCGTTGGCTCGGTCGTTCATTCGTTCATTCCTACGTACGTTCGTAATTACGTTCGTTCGTTCGTAATTACGTACGTTCGAAGGAACAAAAGAACGAACGAATGTACGTACGTACGAACGAACGAACGTACGAATGAAGGTACGTTCCAGCGAACGAACGAACAATCGAACGTACGAATAAAAGAAAGAATATACGTACGTACGTCAATACGATCGAACGAACGTTATTACGTACGTTCGTTCTTTCGTTCGTTCCTTCGATCGTTCGTTCGTTAGATCGTTCATTCGTACGTATGTATATTCGTACGTTCGGTCGTTCTTTCGTACGTACTTATGTACGTTCGTTCGTTCCTACGTACGTTCGTTCGTTCTTACGTCTCTACGTGCGTACGTTCGTTCGTTCGTACGTACGTACGTGCGAACGAACGAACGTACGTCTGTTCGTTCATTCGTACTTACGTCCGTACGTTGTTTTTTCGCTATTTCTTTCGTTCGTTTGTTCGTTAGTTCGTTCGAACGTACGTTCGTCGTTCGTTCAATCTTTCGTTCTTTCGTTCGATCGTTCGTTCTATTCTACATACGTACTTACGGTCGTTATTTCGATGGTTCGTTCGTTCGTTCGCTCGTTCGTTCGTTCCTATGTACGTTCGTAATTACGTTAATTCGTTCGTACTTACGTACGTTCGAAGGAACAGAAGAACGGACGAAAGTACGTACGTACGAACGAACGATCGAACGAACGAACGTACGAATGAAAGAAAGAACGTACGTACGTAAGTACGAACGAACGAACAAAAGAAAGAACGTACGTACGTAAGTACGAACGAACGTTATTACGTACGTACGTTCTTTCTTTCGTTCGTTCGTTCGATCGTTCGTTCGTACGTACGTACGATCGTTATTTCGTACGTACTTACGCACGTTCTTTCGTTCCTACGTACGTTCGTTCGTTCGTCCTTACGTTTGTACGTGCGTACGTTCGTTCGTTCGTACGTACGTACGTACGTACGAACGTACGTCTGTTCGTTCATTCATATTTACGTACTTACTTTCGTTTTGTCGCTATTTCTTTCGTTCGTTTGTTAGTTAGATCGTACGAACGTACGTTCGTTCGTTCGTACTCCCGTACGTTCGTTCGTTCGTTCGTACTCCCGTACGTTCGTTCGTTCTTTTTTTCCTTCGTTCGATCATTCCATCGTTTGATCGATCATTCGTACTTTCGATCGTTCTTTCTTACGTATGAACGTACGTACAAACGTACGTTCGTTCGTTCGATCGTTCATTCGTTCGTATGTACGTACGTACGTCCGGTTGTTCGTTCGTACGTACGGACGTTCGTTCTTTCGTTCGTTCGGTCGTTACATCGTTCGTTCTTACGTACTTATGTGCGTTCGTTCGTTCCTACGTACGTTTGTTCGTTCGTTCTTACGTTTCTACGTGCGTACGTTCGGTCGTTTGTTCAATCTTTCGTTCGTTCGTTCTATCTTTCGTACGTAGGTACATGCGTTCGTTCAATCTTTCGTTCGATCGTTCGTACGTACGTACGTTCGTCCGTGCGTTCTTCTGTTCCTTCGTTCTATCATTCCATCGTTTGATCCTTCCTTCGTTCGTTATTCCTACGTACGTTCGTTATTTCGATGGTTCGTTCGTTCATTCGCTCGTTCGTTCATTCGTTCGTTCGTTCGCTCGTTCGTTCATTCGTTCGTTCCTACGTACGTACGTACGTCCGGTTGTTCATTCGTACGTACGTACATACGTACGTTCGGTCGTTCTTTCGTACGTACTTATGTACGTTCGTTCGTTCCTACGTACATTCGTTCGTTCGTTCTTACATTTCTACGTGCGTACGTTCGTTCTTTCGTTCGTTAGTTCGTTCGAATGAAGGTACGTACGAGCGAACGAACGAACAATCGAACGTTCGAATAAAAGAAAGAACGTACGCACGTCAGTACGATCAAACGAACGTTATTACGTACGTACGTTCTTTCTTTCGTTCGTTGGATCGTTCGTTCGGTCGTTAGATCGTTCGTTCTTACGTACGTACGATCGTTCTTTCGTACGTACTTACGCACGTTCGTTCGTTCCTACGTACGTTCGTTCGTTCGTCCTTACGTTTGTACATGCGTACGTTCGTTCGTTTGTTCGTTAGATCGTACGAATGTACGTTCGTTCGTTCCTACTCACGTACGTTCGTTCGTTCCTACTCACGTACGTTCGTTCGTTGAATCTTTCGTTCTTTCGTTCGATCGTTCGTTCGTTCTTTTGTTCCATCGTTCGATCATTTCATCGTTTGATCCATTCTTCGTTCGTTCTATTCTACGTACGTACGTACGTTCGTTATTTCGATGGTTCGTTCGTTCATTCGCTCGTTCGTTGGCTCGTTCGTTCATTCGTTCGTTCCTACGTACTTTCGTAATTACGTTCGTTCGTTCGTAATTACGTCCGTTCGAAGGAACAAAAGAACGAACGAAAGTACGTACGTACGAACGAACGAACGAACGAACGAATGAAGGTACGTACGAGCGAACGAACGAACAATTGAACGTACGAATAAAAGAAAGAACGCACGTACGTCAGTACGATCAAACAAACGTTATTACGTACGTACGTTCTTTCTTTCGTTCGTTCGATCGTTCGTTCGATCGTTAGATCCTTCGTTCTTACGTACGTACGATCGTTCTTTCGTACGTACTTACGCACGTTCGTTCGTTCGTCCTTTCGTTCGATCGTTAGATCGTTCAATCTTACGTACGTACGATCGTACTTTCGTACGTACTTACGCACGTTCGTTCGATCGTTCGTCCTTACGTTTGTACGTGCGTACGTTCGTTCGTTCATTCGTACGTACGTACGAACGTACGTATGTTCGTTCATTCGTACTTACAAACTTACTATCGATTTTTCGCTATTTCTTTCGTTCGTGTGTTCGTTAGATCGTACGAATGTACGTACGTTCGTTCGTATTCACGTACGTTCGTTCGTATTCACGTACGTTCGTTCGTTCAATATTGTGTTCTTTCATTCGATCGTTCGTTCGTTCTTTTGTTCCTTCGTTCGATCATTTCATCGTTTGATCCTTTCTTCGTTCGTTCTATTCTACGTACGTACGTACGTTCGTTATTTCGATGGTTCGTTCGTTCATTCGCTCGTTCGTTGGCTCGTTCGTTCATTCGTTCGTTCCAAAGTATGTTCGTTCCAACGTACGTTCCTTCCAACGTACGTTCGTAATTACGTTCGTTCGTTCGTAATTACGTACGTTCGAAGGAACAAAAGAACGAACGAAAGTACGTACGTACGAACGAACGAACGAATGAAGGTACGTACCAGCGAACGAACGAACAATCGAACGTACGAATAAAAGAAAGAACGTACGTACGTCAGTACGATCAAACGGAGGTTATAACGTACGTACGTTCTTTCTTTCGTTCGTTCTATCGTTCGTTCGATCATTAGATCGTTAGTTCTTACGTACGTACCATCGTTCTTTCGTACGTACTTACGCACGTTCGTTCGTTCCCACGTACGTTCGTTCGTTCTTCCTTACGTTTGTACGTGCGTACGTTCGTTCGTTCGTTCGTACGTACGTACGTACGAACGTACGTACGTACGAACGTGCGTATGTTCGTTCGATCGTACTTACATACTTACTATCGTTTTGTCGCTATTTCTTTCGTTCGTTTGTTCGTTAGATCGTACGTTCGTTCGTTCGTACACACGTACGTTCTTTCGTTCAAACTTTCGTTCTTTCGTTCGATCGTTTCGTTCGTTCTTTTGTTCCTTCGTTCGATCATTTCATCGTTTGATCGTTCCTTCGTTCGTTCTATTCTACGTACGTACGTACGTTCGTTATTTCGATGGTTCGTTCGTTCATTTGCTCGTTCGTTGGCTCGTTCGTTCATTCGTTCGTTCCTACGTACGTTCGTAATTACGTTCGTTCGTTCGTAATTACGTACGTTCGAAGGAACAAAAGAACGTACTAAAGTACGTAATTACGAACGAACGAATGAAGGTACGTACGAGCGAAAGGACGAACAATCGAACGAACGAATAAAAGAAAGAACGTACGTACGTCAGTACGATCAAACGAACGTCATTACGTACGTACTTTCTTTCTTTCGTTCGTTCGATCATTAGATCATTCGTTCGTTCCTACGTACGTTCGTTCGTTCGTTCGTCCTTACGTTTGTACGTGCGTACGTTCGTTCGTTCGTTCGTACGTACGTACGTACGAACGTACGTATGTTCGTTCGTTCGTACTTACATACTTACTATCGTTTTGTCGCTATTTCTTTCGTTCGTTTGTTCGTTACATCGTACGAATGTACGTTCGTTCGTTCGTACTAACGTTCGTTCGTTCGTACTCACGTACGTTCGTTCGTACTCACGTACGTTCGTTCGTTCAATCTTTCGTTCTTTCGTTCGATCGTTCGTTCGTTCTTTTGTTCCTTCGTTCGATCATTTCATCCTTTGATCCTTCCTTCGTTCGTTCTATTCTACGTACGTACGTACGTTCGTTATTTCGATGGTTCGTTCGTTCATTCGCTCGTTCGTTGGCTCGTTCGTTCATTCGTTCGTTCCTACGTACGTTCGTAAAAGCGTTCGTTCGTTCGTAATTACGTACGTTCGAAGGAACAAAAGAACTAACGAAAGTACGTACGTACGAACGAACGAACAAAAGAAGGTACGTACGAGCGAACGAACGAACAATCGAACGTACGAATAAAAGAAAGATCGTGCGGACGTCAGTACGATCAAACGAACGTTATTCCGTACGTACGTTCTTTCTTACGTTTGTACGTGCGTACGTTCGTTCGTTCGTTCGTACGTACGTACGTCCGAACGTACGTATGTTCATTTATTCATACTTACATACTTGCTATCGTTTTGTCGCTATTTCTTTCGTTCGTTTGTTCGTTAGATCTTACGTACTTTCGTTATTTCGATGGTTCGTTCGTTCATTCGATCGTTCGTTGCCTCGTTTTTTCATTCGTTCGTTCCTACGCACGTTCGTAATTACGTTCGTTCGATCGTAATTACGTACGTTCGAAGGTACAAAAGAACGAACGAAAGTACGTATGGACGACCGAATGAATGTAGGTACGTATGAGCGAACGAACGAACAATCGAATGTACGAATAAAAGAAAGAACTACGTACGTCAGTACGATCAAACGAACGTTATTACGTACGTACGTTTTTTCTTTCGTTCGTTCGATCGTTCGGTCGAACCTTAGATCGTTCGTTCATACGTACGTACGATCGTTCTTTCGTACGTACTTACGCACGTTCGTTCGTTCCTACGTACGTTCGTTCGTTCGTTCGTTCGTTCGTTCGTCCTTACGTTTGTACGTGCGTACGTTAGTTCGTTCGGACGTACGTACGTACGAACGTACGTATGTTCGTTCGTTCGTTCTTTTGTTCCTTCGATCGATCATTTCATCGTTTGATCCTTCCTTCCTTCGTTAAATTCTAAGTACGTACGTACGTTCGTTATTTCGATGGTTCGTTCGTTCATTCGCTCGTTCGTTGGCTCGTTCGTTCATACGTTCGTTCCTACGTACGTTCGTTCCTACGTACGTTCGTAATTACGTTCGTTCTTTCGTAATTACGTACGTTCGGAGGAACAAAAGAACGAACGAAAGTACGTACGTTCGAACGAACGAAAGTACGTACGTACGAACGAACGAAAGTACGTACGTACGAACGAACGAACGAACGAACGAATAGGTACGTACGAGCGAACGAACGAACAATCGAACGTTCGAATAAAAGAAAGAACGTACGTACGTCAGTACGATCAAACGAACGTTATTACGTACTACGTTCTTTCTTTCGTTCGTTCGATCGTTCGTTCGTTCGTACTTACATACTTACTATCGTTTTGTCGCTATATCTTTCGTTCGTTTGTTCGTTAGATCGTACGAATGTACGTTCGTTCGTTCGTACTCACGTACGTTCGTTCGATCGTACTCACGTACGTTCGTTCGTTCGTACTCACGTACGTTCGTTCGTTCAATCTTTCGTTCTTTCTTTCGATCGTTCGTTCGTTCTTTTGTTCCTTCGTTCGTTCGATTCTACGTACGTTCGTTCGTTATTTCGATGGTTCGTTCGTTCATTCGCTCGTTCGTTCATTCGTTCGTTCCTACGTACGTTCGTAATTACGTTCGTTCGTTCGTAATTACGTATGTTCGAAGGAACAATAGAACGAACGAAAGTACGTACGTACGAACGAACGAATGAAGGTACGTACGAGCGAACGAACGAACAATCGAACGTACGAATAAAAGAAAGAACGTACGTACGTCAGTACGATCAAACGAACGTTATTACGTACGTACGTTCTTTCTTTCGTTCGTTCGATCGTTCGTTCCATCGTTAGATCGTTCGTTCTTACGTCCGTACGATCGTTCTTTCGTACGTACTTACGCACGTTCGTTCGTTCCTACGTACGTTCGTTCGGTCGTTCGTCCTTACGTTTGTACGAGCTTACGTTCGTTCGTTCGTTCGTACGTACGTACATACGATCGTACGTATGTTCGTTCGTTCGTACTTACAAACTTACTATCGTTTTGTCGCTATTTCTTTCGTTCGTTTGTTCTTTAAATCGTACGAATGTACGTTCGTTCGTTCGTACTCACGTACGTTCGTTTGTTCGTACTCCCGTACGTTCGAAGGAACAAAAGAACGAAGGAAAGTACTACGTACGAACGAACGAACGAATGAACGTACGTACGAGCGAACGAACGAAGAATCCAACGTACGAATAATAGAAAGAACGTACGTACGTCAGTACGATCAAACGAACATTATTACGTACGTACGTTCTTTCTTTCGTTCGTTCGATCTTTCGTTCGATCGTTAGATCGTTCGTTCTTACGTACGTACGATCTTTCTTTCGTACGTACTTACGCACGTTCGTTCGTTCCTACGTAAGTTCGTTCGTTTGTTCGTCCTTACGTTTGTACGAGCTTACGTTCGTTCGTTCGTACTTACATACTTACTATCGTTTTGTCGCTATTTCTTTCGTTCGTTTGTTCGTTAGATCGTACGAATGTACGCTCGTTCGTTCGTACTCACGTACGTTCGTTCGTTCGTACTCACCTACGTTCGTACGTTCTTTCTTTCGTTCGTTTGATCGTTAGTTCGTTCGTTCTTACGTACTTACGATCGTTCTTTCGTTTGATCCTTCCTTCGTTCGTTCTATTCTACGTACGTACGTACGTTCGTTATTTCGATGGTTCGTTCTTTCATTCGCTCGTTCGTTGGCTCGTTCATTCTATTCTACGTACCTACGTACGTTCGTAATTACGTTCGATCGTTCGTAATTATGTACCTTCGAAGGAACAAAAGAACGAACGAAAGTACGTACGTACGAAGGAACGAACGAACGAATGAAGGTACGTACGAGCGAACGAACGAACGATCGAACGTACGAATAAAAGAAAGAACGTACGTACGTCAGTACGATCAAACGAACGTTATTACGTACGTACGTTCTTTCTTTCGTTCGTTGGATCATTCGTTCGATCTTTAGATCATTCTTTCTTTCGTACGTACTTACGTACTTACTATCGTTTTGTCGCTATTTGTTTCGTACGTTTGTTCGTTAGATCGTACGAATTTACGTTCGATCGTTCGTACACACGTACGTTCGTTCGTTCAATCTTTCTTTCTTTCGTTCGATCGTTAGTTCGTTCTTTTCTTCCTTCGTTCGATCATTTCATCGTTTGATCCTTCCTTCTTTCGTTCTATTCTACGTACCTACGTACGTTCGTTATTTCGATGGTCCGTTTGTTAATTCGTTCGTACTTTCGTAACTACGTTCATTCGTTCGTTCCTACGTACGTTCGTAATTACGTTCGTTCGTTCGTAATTACGTTCGTTCGATCGAAATTACGTACGTTCGAAGGAACAAAAGAACGAACGAAAGTACGTACGTACGAACGAAGGAACGAACGAACGAATGAAGGTACGTACGAGCGAACAAACGAACAATCGAACGTACGAATAAAAGAAAGAACGTACGTACCTCAGTACGATCAAACGAACGTTATTACGTACGTACGTTCTTTCTTTCGTTGGATCGTTCGTTCGATCGTTAGATCGTTCGTTCTTACGTACGTACGATTGTTCTTTCGTACGTACTTACGCACGTTTGTTCGTTCGTTCGTTCGTCCTTACGTTTGTACGTGCGTACGTTCGTTCGTTCGTTCGTACGTACGTACGTACGAACGTACGTATGTTCGTTCATTCGTACTTACATACTTACTATCGGCTTGTCGCTATTTCTTTCGTTCGTTTGTTCGTTAGATCATACGAATGTACGTTCGTTCGTTCGTACTAACGTACGTTCGTTCGTTCGTTCGTACGCACGTACGTTCGTCGTTCAATTTTTCGTTCTTTCGTTCGATCGTTCGTTCGTTCTTTTGTTCCTTAGTTTCGGTCATTTCATCGTTTGATCCTTCCTTCGTTTGTTCTATTCTACGTACGTACGTACCTTCGTTATTTCGATGGTTCGTTCGTTCAATCGCTCGTTCGTTGGTTCGTTCGTTCATTCGTTCGTTCCTACGTACGTTCGTAATTACGTTCGTTCATTCGTAATTACGTACGTTCGAAGGAACAAAAGAACGAACGAAAGTACGTACGTACGAGAGAACGAACGAACGAATGAAGGTACGTACGAGCGAACGAACGAACAATCGAAAGTACGAATAAAAGAAAGAACGTACGTACGTACGTCAGTACGATCGAACAAACGTTATTACGTACGTACGTTCTTTCTTTCTTTCGTTCGTTCTATCGTTAGATCGTTCGTTCTTACGTATGTACGATCGTTCTTTCGTACGTACTTACGCACGTTCTTTCATTCCTACGTACGTTCGTTCGTTCGTTCGTTCGTCCTTACGTTTGTACGTGTGTATGTTCGTTCGTTCGTTCGTACGTACGTCCGTACGACCGTACGTCTGTTCGTTCATTCGTACTTACGTTCTTACTTTCGTTTTGTCGCTATTTCTTTCGTTCGTTTGTTCGTTAGGTCGAACGAACGTACGTTCCTTCGTTCGTACTCACGTACGTTCGTTCGTTCAATCTTTCGTTCTTTCGTTCGATCGTTCGTACGTTCGTAGTTTCGTTCGTTCGTTCTTTTGTTCCTTCGTTCGATCATTCCATCGTTTGATCCTTCCTTCGTTCGTTCTATTCTACGTACGTTCGTTATTTCGATAGTTTGTTCGTTCATTCGCTCGTTCGTTCATTGGGTTCGTTCGTTGGCTCGTTCGTTCCTACGTACGTTCGTAATTACGTTCGTTCGTTCGTAATTACGTACGTTCGAAGGAACAAAAGAACGAACGAAAGGACGTACGTACGAACGAACGAACGAACGAATGACTGAAGGTACGTACGAGCGAACGAACGAACAATCGAAAGTACGCATAAAAGAAAGAACGTACGTACGTCAGTACGATCAAACGAACGTTATTAAGTACGTACGTTCTTCCTTTCGTTCGCTCGATCGTTCGTTCGATCGTTAGATTGTTCGTTCTTACGTACGTACGATCGTTCTTTCGTACGTACTTACGCACGTTCCTTCGGTCCTACGTACGTTCGTTCGTTCGTACGTACATACGTACGAACCTACGTCTGTTCGTTCATTCGTACTTTCGTACTTACTTTCGTTTTGTCGCTATTTCTTTCGTTCGTTCTATTCTACGTACGTACGTACGTTCGTTCTTTCGATGGTTCGTTCGTTCATTCGCTCGTTTGTTTATTCGTTCGTTCGTTGGCTCGGTCGTTCATTCGTTCATTCCTACGTACGTTCGTAATTACGTTCGTTCCTT
This sequence comes from Octopus bimaculoides, assembly GCF_046866305.1. Taxonomy (NCBI): domain Eukaryota; kingdom Metazoa; phylum Mollusca; class Cephalopoda; order Octopoda; family Octopodidae; genus Octopus; species Octopus bimaculoides. The sequence goes on from NC_142953.1 coordinate 7,570,295, forward strand.
CGTAATTACGTACGTTCGAAGAAACAAAAGAACGAACGAATGTACGTACGTACGAACGAACGAACGTACGAATGAAGGTACGTTCCAGCGAACGAACGAACAATCGAACGTACAAATAAAAGAAAGAATGTACGTACGTACGTCAGTACGATCGAACGAACGTTATTACGTACGTTCGTTCTTTCGTTCGTTCCTTCGATCGTTCGTTCGTTCTTACGTCTCTACGTGCGTACGTTCGTTCGTTCGTACGTACGTACGTGCGAACGAACGAACGTACGTCTGTTCGTTCATTCGTACTTACGTTCGTTCTATTCTACATACGTACTTACGGTCGTTATTTCGATGGTTCGTTCGTTCGTTCGCTCGTTCGTTCGTTCGTTCGCTCGTTCGTTCGTTCCTATGTACGTTCGTAATTACGTTAATTCGTTCGTACTTACGTACGTTCGAAGGAACAGAAGAACGGACGAAAGTACGTACGTACGAACGAACGATCGAACGAACGAACGTACGAATGAAAGAAAGAACGTACGTACGTAAGTACGAACGAACGAACAAAAGAAATAACGTACGTACGTAAGTACCAACGAACGTTATTACGTACGTACGTTCTTTCTTTCGTTCGTTCGTTCGATCGTTCGTTCGTACGTACGTACGATCGTTATTTCGTACGTACTTACGCACGTTCTTTCGTTCCTACGTACGTTCGTTCGTTCGTTCGTCCTTACGTTTGTACGTGCGTACGTTCGTTCGTTCGTACGTACGTACGTACGAACGTACGTCTGTTCGTTCATTCGTACTTACATACTTACTATCGGCTTGTCGCTATTTCTTTCGTTCGTTTGTTCGTTAGATCATACGAATGTACGTTCGTTCGTTCGTACTAACGTACGTTCGTTCGTTCGTTCGTACGCACGTACGTTCGTCGTTCAATTTTTCGTTCTTTCGTTCGATCGTACGTTCGTTCTTTTGTTCCTTAGTTTCGGTCATTTCATCGTTTGATCCTTCCTTCGTTTGTTCTATTCTACGTACGTACGTACCTTCGTTATTTCGATGGTTCGTTCGTTCATTCGCTCGTTCGTTGGCTCGTTCGTTCATTCGTTCGTTCCTACGTACGTTCGTAATTACGTTCGTTCATTCGTAATTACGTACGTTCGAAGGAACAAAAGAACGAACGAAAGTGCGTACGTACGAGAGAACGAACGAACGAATGAAGGTACGTACGAGCGAACGAACGAACAATCGAAAGTACGAATAAAAGAAAGAACGTACGTACGTACGTCAGTACGATCGAACAAACGTTATTACGTACGTACGTTCTTTCTTTCTTTCGTTCGTTCTCTCGTTAGATCGTTCGTTCTTACGTATGTACGATCGTTCTTTCGTACGTACTTAAGCACGTTCTTTCGTTCCTACGTACGTTCGTTCGTTCGTTCGTTCGTCCTTACGTTTGTACGTGTGTACGTTCGTTCGTTCGTTCGTACGTACGTCGGTACGACCGTACGTCTGTTCGTTCATTCGTTCGTTCCTACGTACGTTCATAATTACGTTCGTTCGTTCGTAATTACGTACGTTCGAAGGAACAGAAGAACGAACGAAAGTACGTACGTACGAACGAACGAACGAACGAACGAACGAATGAAGGTACGTACGAGCGAACGAACGAACAATCGAACGTACGAATAAAAGAAAGAACGTACGTACGTCAGTACGATCAAACGAACGTTATTACGTACGTACGTTCTTTCTTTCGTTCGTTCGATCGTTCGTTCCATCGTTAGATCGTTCGTTCTTACGTCCGTACGATCGTTCTTTCGTACGTACTTACGCACGTTCGTTCGTTCCTACGTACGTTCGTTCGGTCGTTCGTCCTTACGTTTGTACGAGCTTACGTTCGTTCGTTCGTTCGTTCGTACGTACGTACATACGATCGTACGTATGTTCGTTCGTTCGTACTTACAAACTTACTATCGTTTTGTCGCTATTTCTTTCGTTCGTTTGTTCTTTAAATCGTACGAATGTACGTTCGTTCGTTCGTACTCACGTACGTTCGTTTGTTCGTACTCCCGTACGTTCGAAGGAACAAAAGAACGAAGGAAAGTACTACGTACGAACGAACGAACGAATGAACGTACGTACGAGCGAACGAATGAACAATCCAACGTACGAATAATAGAAAGAACGTACGTACGTCAGTACGATCAAACGAACGTTATTACGTACGTACGTTCTTTCTTTCGTTCGTTCGATCTTTCGTTCGATCGTTAGATCGTTCGTTCTTACGTACGTACGATCTTTCTTTCGTACGTACTTACGCACGTTCGTTCGTTCCTACGTAAGTTCGTTCGTTTGTTCGTCCTTACGTTTGTACGAGCTTACGTTCGTTCGTTCGTACTTACATACTTACTATCGTTTTGTCGCTATTTCTTTCGTTCGTTTGTTCGTTAGATCGTACGAATGTACGTTCGTTCGTTCGTACTCACGTACGTTCGTTCGTACTCACGTACGTTCGTTCGTTCGTACTCACCTACGTTCGTACGTTCTTTCTTTCGTTCGTTTGATCGTTAGTTCGTTCGTTCTTACGTACTTACGATCGTTCTTTCGTTTGATCCTTCCTTCGTTCGTTCTATTCTACGTACGTACGTACGTTCGTTATTTCGATGGTTCGTTCGTTCATTCGCTCGTTCGTTGGCTCGTTCGTTCTATTCTACGTACCTACGTACGTTCGTAATTACGTTCGATCGTTCGTAATTATGTACCTTCGAAGGAACAAAAGAACGAACGAAAGTACGTACGTACGAAGGAACGAACGAACAATCGAACGTACGAATAAAAGAAAGAACGTACGTACGTCAGTACGATCAAACGAACGTTATTACGTACGTACGTTCTTTCTTTCGTTCGTTGGATCATTCGTTCGATCTTTAGATCATTCTTTCTTTCGTACGTACTTACGCACGTTCATTCGTTCCTACGTACGTTCGTTCGTTCGTTCGTCCTTATGTTTGTACGTGCGTACGTTCGTTTGTTCGTTCGTACGTACGTACGAACGTACGTCTGTTCGTTCATTCGTACTTACGTACTTACTATCGTTTTGTCGCTATTTCTTTCGTACGTTTGTTCGTTAGATCGTACGAATTTACGTTCGATCGTTCGTACTCACGTACGTTCGTTCGTTCAATCTTTCTTTCTTTCGTTCGATCGTTAGTTCGTTCTTTTGTTCCTTCGTTCGATCATTTCATCGTTTGATCCTTCCTTCTTTCGTTCTATTCTACGTAGCTACGTACGTTCGTTATTTCGATGGTCCGTTTGTTAATTCGTTCGTACTTTCGTAACTACGTTCATTCGTTCGTTCCTACGTACGATCGTAATTACGTTCGTTCGTTCGTAATTACGTTCGTTCGATCGAAATTACGTACGTTCGAAGGAACAAAAGAACGAACGAAAGTACGTACGTACGAACGAAGGAACGAACGAACGAATGAAGGTACGTACGAGCGAACAAACGAACAATCGAACGTACGAATAAAAGAAAGAACGTACGTACCTCAGTACGATCAAACGAACGTTATTACGTACGTACGTTCTTTCTTTCGTTGGATCGTACGTTCGATCGTTAGATCGTTCGTTCTTACGTACGTACGATTGTTCTTTCGTACGTACTTACGCACGTTTGTTCGTTCGTTCGTTCGTCCTTACGTTTGTACGTGCGTACGTTCGTTCGTTCGTTCGTACGTACGTACGAACGTACGTACGTACGAACGTACGTATGTTCCAAACGTTATTACGTACTTACGTTCTTTCTTTCTTTCGTTCGTTCTATCTTTAGATCGTTCGTTCTTACGTATGTACGATCGTTATTTCGTACGTACTTACGCACGTTCTTTCGTTCCTACGTACGTACGTTCGTTCGTTCGTCCTTACGTTTGTACGTGCGTACGTTCGTTCGTTCGTACGTACGTACGTACGAACGTACGTCTGTTCGTTCATTCGTACTTACATACTTACTATCGGCTTACGAATGTACGTTCGTTCGTTCGTACTAACGTACGTTCGTTCGTTCGTTCGTACGCACGTACGTTCGTCGTTCAATTTTTCGTTCTTTCGTTCGATCGTACGTTTGTTCTTTTGTTTCTTAGTTTCGGTCATTTCATCGTTTGATCCTTCCTTCGTTTGTTCTATTCTACGTACGTACGTACCTTCGTTATTTCGATGGTTCGTTCGTTCATTCGCTCGTTCGTTGGCTCGTTCGTTCATTCGTTCGTTCCTACGTACGTTCGTAATTACGTTCGTTCATTCGTAATTACGTACGTTCGAAGGAACAAAAGAACGAACGAAAGTGCGTACGTACGAGAGAACGAACGAACGAATGAAGGTACGTACGAGCGAACGAACGAACAATCGAAAGTACGAATAAAAGAAAGAACGTACGTACGTACGTCAGTAAGATCGAACAAACGTTATTACGTACGTACGTTCTTTCTTTCTTTCGTTCGTTCTATCGTTAGATCGTTCGTTCTTACGTATGTACGATCGTTCTTTCGTACGTACTTACGCACGTTCTTTCGTTCCTACGTACGTTCGTTCGTTCGTTCGTTCGTCCTTACGTTTGTACGTGTGTACGTTCGTTCGTTCGTTCGTACGTACGTCGGTACGACCGTACGTCTGTTCGTTCATTCGTACTTACGTTCTTACTTTCGTTTTGTCGCTATTTCTTTCGTTCGTTTGTTCGTTAGATCGAACGAACGTACGTTCCTTCGTTCGTACTCACGTACGTTCGTTCGTTCAATCTTTCGTTCTTTCGTTCGATCGTTTGTACGTTCGTACTTTCGTTCGTTCGTTCTTTTGTTCCTTCGTTCGAACATTCCATCGTTTGATCCTTCCTTCGTTCGTTCTATTCTACGTACGTTCGTTATTTCGATAGTTTGTTCCTTATTCGCTCGTTCGTTCATTCGTTCGTTCGTTGGCTCGTTCGTTCCTACGTACGTTCGTAATTACGTTCGTTCATTCGTAATTACGTACGTTCGAAGGAACAAAAGAACGAACGAAAGTACTTATGTACGAACGAACGAACGAACGAATGACTGAAGGTACGTACGAGCGAACGTACGCAAAAAAGAAAGAACGTACGTACGTCAGTACGATCAAACGAACCTTATTAAGTACGTACGTTCTTCCTTTCGTTCGCTCGATCGTTCGTTCGATCGTTAGATTGTTCGTTCTTACGTACGTACGATCGTTCTTTCGTACGTACTTACGCACGTTCCTTCGGTCCTACGTTCGTTCGTTCGTTCGTACGTACGTACGTACGAACCTACGTCTGTTCGTTCATTCGTACTTTCGTACTTACTTTCGTTTTGTCGCTATTTCTTTCGTTCGTTCTATTCTACGTACGAACGTACGTTCGTTCTTTCGATGGTTCGTTCGTTCATTCGCTCGTTTGTTCATTCGTTCGTTCGTTGGCTCGGTCGTTCATTCGTTCATTCCTACGTACGTTCGTAATTACGTTCGTTCGTTCGTAATTACGTACGTTCGAAGGAACAAAAGAACGAACGAATGTACGTACGTACGAACGAACGAACGTACGAATGAAGGTACGTTCCAGCGAACGAACGAACAATCGAACGTACGAATAAAAGAAAGAATATACGTACGTACGTCAATACGATCGAACGAACGTTATTACGTACGTTCGTTCTTTCGTTCGTTCCTTCGATCGTTCGTTCGTTAGATCGTTCATTCGTACGTATGTATATTCGTACGTTCGGTCGTTCTTTCGTACGTACTTATGTACGTTCGTTCGTTCCTACGTACGTTCGTTCGTTCTTACGTCTCTACGTGCGTACGTTCGTTCGTTCGTACGTACGTACGTGCGAACGAACGAACGTACGTCTGTTCGTTCATTCGTACTTACGTCCGTACGTTGTTTTTTCGCTATTTCTTTCGTTCGTTTGTTCGTTAGTTCGTTCGAACGTACGTTCGTCGTTCGTTCAATCTTTCGTTCTTTCGTTCGATCGTTCGTTCTATTCTACATACGTACTTACGGTCGTTATTTCGATGGTTCGTTCGTTCGTTCGCTCGTTCGTTCGTTCCTATGTACGTTCGTAATTACGTTAATTCGTTCGTACTTACGTACGTTCGAAGGAACAGAAGAACGGACGAAAGTACGTACGTACGAACGAACGATCGAACGAACGAACGTACGAATGAAAGAAAGAACGTACGTACGTAAGTACGAACGAACGAACAAAAGAAAGAACGTACGTACGTAAGTACGAACGAACGTTATTACGTACGTACGTTCTTTCTTTCGTTCGTTCGTTCGATCGTTCGTTCGTACGTACGTACGATCGTTATTTCGTACGTACTTACGCACGTTCTTTCGTTCCTACGTACGTTCGTTCGTTCGTCCTTACGTTTGTACGTGCGTACGTTCGTTCGTTCGTACGTACGTACGTACGTACGAACGTACGTCTGTTCGTTCATTCATATTTACGTACTTACTTTCGTTTTGTCGCTATTTCTTTCGTTCGTTTGTTAGTTAGATCGTACGAACGTACGTTCGTTCGTTCGTACTCCCGTACGTTCGTTCGTTCGTTCGTACTCCCGTACGTTCGTTCGTTCTTTTTTTCCTTCGTTCGATCATTCCATCGTTTGATCGATCATTCGTACTTTCGATCGTTCTTTCTTACGTATGAACGTACGTACAAACGTACGTTCGTTCGTTCGATCGTTCATTCGTTCGTATGTACGTACGTACGTCCGGTTGTTCGTTCGTACGTACGGACGTTCGTTCTTTCGTTCGTTCGGTCGTTACATCGTTCGTTCTTACGTACTTATGTGCGTTCGTTCGTTCCTACGTACGTTTGTTCGTTCGTTCTTACGTTTCTACGTGCGTACGTTCGGTCGTTTGTTCAATCTTTCGTTCGTTCGTTCTATCTTTCGTACGTAGGTACATGCGTTCGTTCAATCTTTCGTTCGATCGTTCGTACGTACGTACGTTCGTCCGTGCGTTCTTCTGTTCCTTCGTTCTATCATTCCATCGTTTGATCCTTCCTTCGTTCGTTATTCCTACGTACGTTCGTTATTTCGATGGTTCGTTCGTTCATTCGCTCGTTCGTTCATTCGTTCGTTCGTTCGCTCGTTCGTTCATTCGTTCGTTCCTACGTACGTACGTACGTCCGGTTGTTCATTCGTACGTACGTACATACGTACGTTCGGTCGTTCTTTCGTACGTACTTATGTACGTTCGTTCGTTCCTACGTACATTCGTTCGTTCGTTCTTACATTTCTACGTGCGTACGTTCGTTCTTTCGTTCGTTAGTTCGTTCGAATGAAGGTACGTACGAGCGAACGAACGAACAATCGAACGTTCGAATAAAAGAAAGAACGTACGCACGTCAGTACGATCAAACGAACGTTATTACGTACGTACGTTCTTTCTTTCGTTCGTTGGATCGTTCGTTCGGTCGTTAGATCGTTCGTTCTTACGTACGTACGATCGTTCTTTCGTACGTACTTACGCACGTTCGTTCGTTCCTACGTACGTTCGTTCGTTCGTCCTTACGTTTGTACATGCGTACGTTCGTTCGTTTGTTCGTTAGATCGTACGAATGTACGTTCGTTCGTTCCTACTCACGTACGTTCGTTCGTTCCTACTCACGTACGTTCGTTCGTTGAATCTTTCGTTCTTTCGTTCGATCGTTCGTTCGTTCTTTTGTTCCATCGTTCGATCATTTCATCGTTTGATCCATTCTTCGTTCGTTCTATTCTACGTACGTACGTACGTTCGTTATTTCGATGGTTCGTTCGTTCATTCGCTCGTTCGTTGGCTCGTTCGTTCATTCGTTCGTTCCTACGTACTTTCGTAATTACGTTCGTTCGTTCGTAATTACGTCCGTTCGAAGGAACAAAAGAACGAACGAAAGTACGTACGTACGAACGAACGAACGAACGAACGAATGAAGGTACGTACGAGCGAACGAACGAACAATTGAACGTACGAATAAAAGAAAGAACGCACGTACGTCAGTACGATCAAACAAACGTTATTACGTACGTACGTTCTTTCTTTCGTTCGTTCGTTCGTTCGTTCGATCGTTAGATCCTTCGTTCTTACGTACGTACGATCGTTCTTTCGTACGTACTTACGCACGTTCGTTCGTTCGTCCTTTCGTTCGATCGTTAGATCGTTCAATCTTACGTACGTACGATCGTACTTTCGTACGTACTTACGCACGTTCGTTCGATCGTTCGTCCTTACGTTTGTACGTGCGTACGTTCGTTCGTTCATTCGTACGTACGTACGAACGTACGTATGTTCGTTCATTCGTACTTACAAACTTACTATCGATTTTTCGCTATTTCTTTCGTTCGTGTGTTCGTTAGATCGTACGAATGTACGTACGTTCGTTCGTATTCACGTACGTTCGTTCGTATTCACGTACGTTCGTTCGTTCAATATTGTGTTCTTTCATTCGATCGTTCGTTCGTTCTTTTGTTCCTTCGTTCGATCATTTCATCGTTTGATCCTTTCTTCGTTCGTTCTATTCTACGTACGTACGTACGTTCGTTATTTCGATGGTTCGTTCGTTCATTCGCTCGTTCGTTGGCTCGTTCGTTCATTCGTTCGTTCCAAAGTATGTTCGTTCCAACGTACGTTCCTTCCAACGTACGTTCGTAATTACGTTCGTTCGTTCGTAATTACGTACGTTCGAAGGAACAAAAGAACGAACGAAAGTACGTACGTACGAACGAACGAACGAATGAAGGTACGTACCAGCGAACGAACGAACAATCGAACGTACGAATAAAAGAAAGAACGTACGTACGTCAGTACGATCAAACGGAGGTTATAACGTACGTACGTTCTTTCTTTCGTTCGTTCTATCGTTCGTTCGATCATTAGATCGTTAGTTCTTACGTACGTACCATCGTTCTTTCGTACGTACTTACGCACGTTCGTTCGTTCCCACGTACGTTCGTTCGTTCTTCCTTACGTTTGTACGTGCGTACGTTCGTTCGTTCGTTCGTACGTACGTACGTACGAACGTACGTACGTACGAACGTGCGTATGTTCGTTCGATCGTACTTACATACTTACTATCGTTTTGTCGCTATTTCTTTCGTTCGTTTGTTCGTTAGATCGTACGTTCGTTCGTTCGTACACACGTACGTTCTTTCGTTCAAACTTTCGTTCTTTCGTTCGATCGTTTCGTTCGTTCTTTTGTTCCTTCGTTCGATCATTTCATCGTTTGATCGTTCCTTCGTTCGTTCTATTCTACGTACGTACGTACGTTCGTTATTTCGATGGTTCGTTCGTTCATTTGCTCGTTCGTTGGCTCGTTCGTTCATTCGTTTGTTCCTACGTACGTTCGTAATTACGTTCGTTCGTTCGTAATTACGTACGTTCGAAGGAACAAAAGAACGTACTAAAGTACGTAATTACGAACGAACGAATGAAGGTACGTACGAGCGAAAGGACGAACAATCGAACGAACGAATAAAAGAAAGAACGTACGTACGTCAGTACGATCAAACGAACGTCATTACGTACGTACTTTCTTTCTTTCGTTCGTTCGATCATTAGATCATTCGTTCGTTCCTACGTACGTTCGTTCGTTCGTTCGTCCTTACGTTTGTACGTGCGTACGTTCGTTCGTTCGTTCGTACGTACGTACGTACGAACGTACGTATGTTCGTTCGTTCGTACTTACATACTTACTATCGTTTTGTCGCTATTTCTTTCGTTCGTTTGTTCGTTACATCGTACGAATGTACGTTCGTTCGTTCGTACTAACGTTCGTTCGTTCGTACTCACGTACGTTCGTTCGTACTCACGTACGTTCGTTCGTTCAATCTTTCGTTCTTTCGTTCGATCGTTCGTTCGTTCTTTTGTTCCTTCGTTCGATCATTTCATCCTTTGATCCTTCCTTCGTTCGTTCTATTCTACGTACGTACGTACGTTCGTTATTTCGATGGTTCGTTCGTTCATTCGCTCGTTCGTTGGCTCGTTCGTTCATTCGTTCGTTCCTACGTACGTTCGTAAAAGCGTTCGTTCGTTCGTAATTACGTACGTTCGAAGGAACAAAAGAACTAACGAAAGTACGTACGTACGAACGAACGAACAAAAGAAGGTACGTACGAGCGAACGAACGAACAATCGAACGTACGAATAAAAGAAAGATCGTGCGGACGTCAGTACGATCAAACGAACGTTATTCCGTACGTACGTTCTTTCTTACGTTTGTACGTGCGTACGTTCGTTCGTTCGTTCGTACGTACGTACGTCCGAACGTACGTATGTTCATTTATTCATACTTACATACTTGCTATCGTTTTGTCGCTATTTCTTTCGTTCGTTTGTTCGTTAGATCTTACGTACTTTCGTTATTTCGATGGTTCGTTCGTTCATTCGATCGTTCGTTGCCTCGTTTTTTCATTCGTTCGTTCCTACGCACGTTCGTAATTACGTTCGTTCGATCGTAATTACGTACGTTCGAAGGTACAAAAGAACGAACGAAAGTACGTATGGACGACCGAATGAATGTAGGTACGTATGAGCGAACGAACGAACAATCGAATGTACGAATAAAAGAAAGAACTACGTGCGTCAGTACGATCAAACGAACGTTATTACGTACGTACGTTTTTTCTTTCGTTCGTTCGATCGTTCGGTCGAACCTTAGATCGTTCGTTCATACGTACGTACGATCGTTCTTTCGTACGTACTTACGCACGTTCGTTCGTTCCTACGTACGTTCGTTCGTTCGTTCGTTCGTTCGTCCTTACGTTTGTACGTGCGTACGTTAGTTCGTTCGGACGTACGTACGTACGAACGTACGTATGTTCGTTCGTTCGTTCTTTTGTTCCTTCGATCGATCATTTCATCGTTTGATCCTTCCTTCCTTCGTTAAATTCTAAGTACGTACGTACGTTCGTTATTTCGATGGTTCGTTCGTTCATTCGCTCGTTCGTTGGCTCGTTCGTTCATACGTTCGTTCCTACGTACGTTCGTTCCTACGTACGTTCGTAATTACGTTCGTTCTTTCGTAATTACGTACGTTCGGAGGAACAAAAGAACGAACGAAAGTACGTACGTTCGAACGAACGAAAATACGTACGTACGAACGAACGAAAGTACGTACGTACGAACGAACGAACGAACGAACGAATAGGTACGTACGAGCGAACGAACGAACAATCGAACGTTCGAATAAAAGAAAGAACGTACGTACGTCAGTACGATCAAACGAACGTTATTACGTACTACGTTCTTTCTTTCGTTCGTTCGATCGTTCGTTCGTTCGTACTTACATACTTACTATCGTTTTGTCGCTATATCTTTCGTTCGTTTGTTCGTTAGATCGTACGAATGTACGTTCGTTCGTTCGTACTCACGTACGTTCGTTCGATCGTACTCACGTACGTTCGTTCGTTCGTACTCACGTACGTTCGTTCGTTCAATCTTTCGTTCTTTCTTTCGATCGTTCGTTCGTTCTTTTGTTCCTTCGTTCGTTCGATTCTACGTACGTTCGTTCGTTATTTCGATGGTTCGTTCGTTCATTCGCTCGTTCGTTCATTCGTTCGTTCCTACGTACGTTCGTAATTACGTTCGTTCGTTCGTAATTACGTATGTTCGAAGGAACAATAGAACGAACGAAAGTACGTACGTACGAACGAACGAATGAAGGTACGTACGAGCGAACGAACGAACAATCGAACGTACGAATAAAAGAAAGAACGTACGTACGTCAGTACGATCAAACGAACGTTATTACATACGTACGTTCTTTCTTTCGTTCGTTGCATCGTTCGTTCGATCGTTAGATCGTTCGTTCTTACGTACGTACGATCGTTCTTTCGTACGTACTTAGGCACGTTCGTTCGTTCCTACTTACGTTCGTTCGTTCGTTCGTCCTTACGTTTGTATGTGTGTACGTTCGTTCGTTCGTTCGTACGTACGTCTGTACGAACGTACGTATGTTCGTTTATTCGTACTTACGTACTTACTTTCGTTTTGTCGGTATTTCATTCGTTCATTTGTTCGTTAGATCGAACGAACGTACGTTCCTTCGTTCGTACTCACGTACGTTCTTTCTTTCGATCTCTCGTTCTTTCGTTCGATCTTTCCTACGTTCGTACGTTCGTTCGTTCGTTCTTTTGTTCCTTCGTTCGATCATTTCATCGTTTGATCCTTCCTTCGTTCGTTCTATTCTACGTACGTACGTACGTTCGTTATTTCGATGGTTCATTCGTTCATTCGTTCGTTCGTTGGCTCGTTCGTTCCTTCGTTCGTTCCTACGTACGTTCGTAATTACGTTCTTTCGATCGTAATTACGTAAGTTCGAAGGAACAAAAGAACGAACGAAAGTACGTACATACGAACGAACGAACGAACGAACGAATGAAGGTACGTACGAGCGAACGAACGAACAATCGAACGTACGAATAAAAGAAAGAACGTACGTACGTCAGTACGATCAAACGAACCTTATTACGTACGTTCTTTCTTTCGTTCGTTGGATCGTTCGTTCTTACGCACGTACGATCGTTCTTTCGTACGTACTTACGCAGGTTCGTTAGTTCCTACGTACGCTCGTTCGTTCGTTCGTCCTTACGTTTGTATGTGTGTACGTTCGTTCGTTCGTTCGTACGTACGTCTGTACGAACGTACGTATGTTCGTTCATTCGTACTTACGTAGTTACTTTCGTTTTGTCGCTGTTTCTTTCGTTCGTTTGTTCATTAGAACGAACGAACGTACATTCCTTCGTTCGTACTCACGTACGTTCTTTCTTTCGATCTTTTGTTCCTTCGTTCGATCATTTCAACGTTTGATCCTTCCTTCGCTCGTTCTATTCTACGTACGTACGTACGTTCGTTATTTCGATGGTTCGTTCTTTCATTCGCTCGTTCGTTCATTCGTTCGTTCGTTGGCTCGTTCGTTCCTTCGTTCGTTCCTACGTACGTTCGTAATTACGTTCTTTCGTTCGTAATTACGTAAGTTCGAAGGAATAAAAGAACGAAAGAAAGTACGTACGTACGAACGAACGAACGAACGAACGAATGAAGGTACGTACGAGCGAACGAACGAACAATCGAACGTACGGATAAAGGAAAGAACGTACGTACGTCAGAACGATCAAACGAAACTTATTACGTACGTACGTTCTTTCTTTCGTTCGTTGGATCGTTCGTTCGATCATTAGATCGTTCGTTCTTACGTACGTACGATCGTTCTTTCGTACGTACTTACGCACGTTCGTTCGTTCCTACGTACGTTCGTTCGTTCCTTCGTTCGTCCTTACGTTTGTACGTGTGTACGTTCGTTCGTTCGTTCGTACTTACGTCCGTACGAACGTACGTCTGTTCGGTCATTCGTACTTACGTATTTACTTTCGTTTTGTCGCTCTTTCTTTCGTTCGTTTGTTCGTTAGATCGAACGAACGTACGTTCCTTCGTTCGTACTCGCGTACGTTCGTTCTTTTAATCTTTCGTTCCTTCGTTCGATCATTCGTTCGATTGATCCCTCCTTCGATCGTTCTATTCTACGTACGTACGTACGTTCGTTATTTCGATGGTTCGTTCGTTCATTCGCTCTTTCGTTCATTCGTTTGTTCGTTGGCTCGTTCGTTCCTTCTTTCGTTCCTACGTTCGTTCGTTCGTAATTACGTACGTTCGAAAGAACAAAAGAACGAACCAATGTACGTATGTACGAACGAACGAACGAACGAATGAAGGTACGTGGGAGAGAACGAACGAACAATCGAACGTACGAATGAAAGAAAGAACGTACGTATGTCAGTACTAGCAAACGAACGTTATTACGTACGTACGTTCTTTCTTTCGTTCGATCGTTCGTTCGATCGTTAGATCGTTTGTTCTTACGTACGTACGATCGTTCTTTCGTACGTACTTACGCACGTTCGTTCGTTCCTACGTACGTTCGTTCGTTCGTTCGTCCTTACGTTTGTACCTGCGTACATTCGTTCGTTCGTTCGTACGTACGTACGTACGAACGTACGATTGTTCGTTCATTCGTACTTACATACTTTCTATCGTTTTGTCGTTATTTCTTTCGTTCGTTTGTTCGTTAGATCGTACGAATGTACGTTCGTTCGTTCGTACTCACGTACGTTCGTTCGTTCAATCTTTCGTTCTTTCGTTCGATCGCTCGTTCGTTCTTTTGTTCCTTCGTTCGATCATTTCATCGTTTGATCCTTCCTTCGTTCGTTCTAGTCTACGTACGTACGTACGTTCGTTATTTCGATGGTTCGTTCGTTTATTCGCTCGTTCGTTGGCTCGTTCGTTCATTCGTTCTTTCCTACGTACGTTCGTAATTACGTTCGTTTGTTCGTAATTACGTACGTTCGAAGGAACAAAAGAACGAAAGAAAGTACGTACGTACGAACGAACGAACGAACGAACGTACGAATAAAGGAAAGAACGTACGTACGTCAGAACGATCAAACGAAACTTATTACGTACGTACGTTCTTTCTTTCGTTCGTTGGATCGTTCGTTCGATCGTTAGATCATTCGTTCTTACGTACGTACGATCGTTCTTTCGTACGTACTTACGCACGTTCGTTCGTTCCTACGTACGTTCGTTCGTTCCTTCGTCCGTCCTTACGTTTGTACGTGTGTACGTTCGTTCGTTCGTTCGTACTTACGTCCGTACGAACGTACGTCTGTTCGGTCATTCGTACTTACGTATTTACTTTCGTTTTGTCGCTCTTTCTTTCGTTCGTTTGTTCGTTAGATCGAACGAACGTACGTTCCTTCGTTCGTACTCGCGTACGTTCGTTCTTTTAATCTTTCGTTCCTTCGTTCGATCATTCCTTCGATTGATCCCTCCTTCGATCGTTCTATTCTACGTACGTACGTACGTTCGTTATTTCGATGGTTCGTTCGTTCATTCGCTCTTTCGTTCATTCGTTTGTTCGTTGGCTCGTTCGTTCCTTCTTTCGTTCCTACGTTCGTTCGTTCGTAATTACGTACGTTCGAAAGAACAAAAGAACGAACCAATGTACGTATGTACGAACGAACGAACGAACGAATGAAGGTACGTGGGAGAGAACGAACGAACAATCGAACGTACGAATAAAAGAAAGAACGTACGTATGTCAGTACTAGCAAACGAACGTTATTACGTACGTACGTTCTTTCTTTCGTTCGATCGTTCGTTCGATCGTTAGATCGTTTGTTCTTACGTACGTACGATCGTTCTTTCGTACGTACTTACGCACGTTCGTTCGTTCCTACGTACGTTCGTTCGTTCGTTCGTCCTTACGTTTGTACCTGCGTACATTCGTTCGTTCGTTCGTACGTACGTACGTACGAACGTACGATTGTTCGTTCATTCGTACTTACATACTTTCTATCGTTTTGTCGTTATTTCTTTCGTTCGTTTGTTCGTTAGATCGTACGAATGTACCTTCGTTCGTTCGTACTCACGTACGTTCGTTCGTTCAATCTTTCGTTCTTTCGTTCGATCGCTCGTTCGTTCTTTTGTTCCTTCGTTCGATCATTTCATCGTTTGATCCTTCCTTCGTTCGTTCTAGTCTACGTACGTACGTACGTTCGTTATTTCGATGGTTCGTTCGTTTATTCGCTCGTTCGTTGGCTCGTTCGTTCATTCGTTCTTTCCTACGTACGTTCGTAATTACGTTCGTTTGTTCGTAATTACGTACGTTCGAAGGAACAAAAGAACGAAAGAAACTACGTACGTACGAACGAACGAACGAACGAACGTACGAATAAAGGAAAGAACGTACGTACGTCAGAACGATCAAACGAAACTTATTACGTACGTACGTTCTTTCTTTCGTTCGTTGGATCGTTCGTTCGATCGTTAGATCATTCGTTCTTACGTACGTACGATCGTTCTTTCGTACGTACTTACGCACGTTCGTTCGTTCCTACGTACGTTCGTTCGTTCCTTCGTCCGTCCTTACGTTTGTACGTGTGTACGTTCGTTCGTTCGTTCGTACTTACGTCCGTACGAACGTACGTCTGTTCGTTCATTCGTACTTACGTATTTACTTTCGTTTTGTCGCTCTTTCTTTCGTTCGTTTGTTCGTTAGATCGAACGAACGTACGTTCCTTCGTTCGTACTCGCGTACGTTCGTTCTTTTAATCTTTCGTTCCTTCGTTCGATCATTCCATCGATTGATCCATCCTTCGATCGTTCTATTCTACGTACGTACGTACGTTCGTTATTTCGATGGTTCGTTCGTTCATTCGCTCTTTCGTTCATTCGTTTGTTCGTTGGCTCGTTCGTTCCTTCTTTCGTTCCTACGTACGTTCGTTCGTTCGTAATTACGTACGTTCGAAGGAACAAAAGAACGAACCAATGTACGTATGTACGAACGAACGAACGAACGAATGAAGGTACGTGGGAGAGAACGAACGAACAATCGAACGTACGAATAAAAGAAAGAACGTACGTATGTCAGTACTAGCAAACGAACGTTATTACGTACGTACGTTCTTTCTTTCGTTCGATCGTTCGTTCGATCGTTAGATCGTTTGTTCTTACGTACGTACGATCGTTCTTTCGTACGTACTTACGCACGTTCGTTCGTTCCTACGTACGTTCGTTCGTTCGTCCTTACGTTTGTACCTGCGTACATTCGTTCGTTCGTTCGTACGTACGTACGTACGAACGTACGATTGTTCGTTCATTCGTACTTACATACTTTCTATCGTTTTGTCGTTATTTCTTTCGTTCGTTTGTTCGTTAGATCGTACGAATGTACGTTCGTTCGTTCGTACTCACGTACGTTCGTTCGTTCGTACTCACGTACGTTCGTTCGTTCAATCTTTCGTTCTTTCGTTCGATCGCTCGTTCGTTCTTTTGTTCCTTCGTTCGATCATTTCATCGTTTGATCCTTTCTTCGTTCGTTCTAGTCTACGTACGTACGTACGTTCGTTATTTCGATGGTTCGTTCGTTCATTCGCTCGTTCGTTGGCTCGTTCGTTCTTTCGTTCTTTCCTACGTACGTTCGTAATTACGTTCGTTTGTGCGTAATTACGTACGTTCGAAGGAACAAAAGAACGAAAGAAAGTACGTACGTACGAACGAACGAACGAACGAATGAACGAATGAAGGTACGTACGAGCGAACGAACGAACAATCGAACGTACGAATAAAGGAAAGAACGTACGTACGTCAGAACGATCAAACAAACATTATTAAGTACGTACGTTCTTTCTTTAGTTCGTTGGATCGTTCGTTCGATCGTTAGCTCGTTCGTTCTTACGTACGTACGATCGTTCTTTCGTACGTACTTACGCATGTTCGTTCGTTCCTACGTACGTTCGTTCCTTCGTTCGCCCTTACGTTTGTACGTGTGTACGTTCGTCCGTACGAACGTACGTATGTTCGTTCATTCGTACTTACGTACTTACTTTCGTTTTGTCGCTATTTCTTTCGTTCGTTTGTTCGTTAGATCGAACGAACGTACGTTCCTTCGTTCGTTCTCACGTACGTTCTTTCTTTCGATCTTTCGTTCTTTCGTTCGATCGTTCGTTCGTTCTTTTGTTCCTTCGTTCGATCGTTTCATCGTTTGATCCTTCCTTCGTTCGTTCTATTCTACGTACGTACATTCGTTATTTCGATCTTTCGTTCTTTCATTCGCTTGTTCGTTGGCTCGTTCGTTCATTCGTTCGTTCCTACGTACGTTCGTAATTACGTTCGTTCGTTCGTAATTACGTACGTTCGAAGGAACAAAAGAGCGAACGAAAGTACGTACGTACGAACGAACGAATGAAGGTACGGATCGGTCGTTCGATCGTTAGATCGTTCGTTCTTAAATACTTACGATCGTACTTTCGTACGTACTTACCCACTTTCGTTCGTTCTTACGTACGTTCGTTCGTTCGTTCGTTCGTCCTTACGTTTGTACGTGCGTACGTTCGTTCGTTCGTTCGTACGTACGTACGTACGAACGTACGTATTTTCGTTCATTCGTACTTACACACTTACTATCGTTTTGTCGTTATTTCTTTCGTTTCTTTGTTCGTTAGATCGTACGAATGTACGTTCATTCGTTCGTACTCACGTACGTTCGTTCGTTCTTACACACGTACGTTCGTTCGTTCAATCTTTCGTTCTTTCTTTCGATCGTTCGTTCGTTCTTTTGTTCCTTCGTTCGATCATTTCATCGTTTGATCCTTCCTTCGTCCGTTCTATTCTACGTACGTACGTACGTTCGTTATTTCGATGTTTCGTTCGTTCATTCGCTCGTTCGTTGGCTCGTTAGTTCATTCGTTCGTTCCTACGTACGTTCATAATTACGTTCGTTCTTTTGTTCGAAGGAACAAAAGAACGAACGAAAGTACGTACGTACGAATGAACGAACGAACGAACGAATGAAGGTACGTACGAGCGAACGAACGAACAATCGAACGTACGAATAAAAGAAAGAACGTACGTACGTCAGTACGATCAAACGAACGTTATTACGTACCTACGTTCTTTCTTTCGTTCGATGGATCGTTCGTTCGATCGTTAGATCGTTCGTTCGATCATTCGATCGTTCGTTCGATCGTCAGATCGTTCGTTCGATCGTTAGATCGTTCGTTCGATCGTTAGATCGTTCGTTCTTACGTACGTACGTTCGTTCTTTCGTACGTACTTACGCACGTTCGTTCTTTCCTACGTACGTTCGTTCGTTCGTTCGTTCGTCCTTACGTTTGTACGTGTGTACGTTCGTTCGTTCGTTCGTACGTACGTCCGTACGAACGTACGTATGTTCGTTCATTCGTACTTACGTACTTACTTTCGTTTTGTCGCTATTTCTTTCGTTCGTTTGTTCGTAAGATCGAACGAACGTACGTTCCTTCGTTCGTACTCACGTACGTTCTTTCTTTCGATCTTTCGTTCTATCGTTCGATCGTTCGTACGTTCCTACGTTCGTTCGTTCGTTCTTTTGTGCCTTCGTTCGATCATTCCATCGTTTGATCCTTCCTTCGTTCGCTCTATTCTACGTACGTACGTACGTTCGTTATTTCGAAGGTTCGTTCGTTCATAAGCTCGTTCGTTCATTCGTTCGTTCGTTGGCTCGTTCGTTCGTTGGCTCGTTCGTTCGTTGGCTCGTTCGTTCGTTGGCTCGTTCCTCCCTTCGTTCGTTCCTACGTACGTTCGTAATTACGTTCGTTTGTTCGTAATTACGTAAGTTCGAAGGAACAAAAGAACGAACGAAAGTACGTACTTACGAACGAACGAACGAACGAATGAAGGTACGTACGAGCGAACGAACGAACAATCGAACGTACGAATAAAAGAAAGAACGTACGTACATCAGTACGATCAAACGAACGTTATTACGTACGTACGTTCTTTCTTTCGTTCGTTGGATCATTCGTTCGATCGTTAGATCGTTCGTTCTTACGTACGTACGATCGTTCTTTCGTACGTACTTACGCACGTTCGTTCGTTCCTACGTACGTTCGTTCGTTCGTTCGTCCTTACGTTTGTACGTGTGTACGTTCGTTCGTTCGTTCGTTCGTACGTACGTCCGTACGAACGTACGTCTGTTCGTTCATTCGTACTTACGTACTTACTTTCGTTTTGTCGCTATTTCTTTCGTCCGCTTGTTCGTTAGATCGAACGAACTTCGCTCGTACTCACGTACGTTCTCTCTTTCGATCTTTCGTTCTTTCGTTCGATCGTTCCTACGTTCGTACGTTCGTTCGTTCGTTGTTTCGTTCCTTCGTTCGATCATTCCTATTTTTTTATCCCTCCTTCGATCGTTCTATTCTACGTACGTACGTACGTTCGTTATTTCGATTGTTCGTTCGTTCAATCGCTCGTTCGTTCATTCGTTAGTTCGTTGGCTCGGTCGTTCCTTCGTTCGTTCCTACGTACGTTCGTAATTACGTTCGTTCGTCCGTAATTATGTACGTTCGAAGGAACAAAAGAACGAACGAAAGTACGTACGTACGAACGTACGAACGAACGAACGTACATACGTCAGTACGATCAAACGAACGCTATTACGTATGTACGTTCTTTCTTTCGTTCGATCGTTAGATCGTTTGTTTTTACGTACGTACGATCTTTCTTTCGTACGTACTTACGCACGTTCGTTCGTTCCTACGTACGTTCTTTCGTTTGTTCGTCCTTACGTTTGTACGTGCGAACGTTCGTTCGTTCGTTCGTACGTACGTACGTACGAACGTACGTATGTTCGTTCATTCGTACTTACATACTTACTATCGTTTTGTCGCTATTTCTTTCGTTCGTTGGTTCGTTAGATCGTACGAATGTACGTTCGTTCGTTCGTACTCACGTACGTTCGTTCGTTCGTACTCACGTACGTTCGTTCGTTCAATCATTCGTTTTTTCGATCGATCGTTCGTTCGTTCTTTTGTTCCTTCTTTCGATCATTTCATCGTTTGATCCTTCCTTCGTTCGTTCTATTCTACGTACGTACGTACGTTCGTTATTTCGATGTTTCGTTCGTTCATTCGCTCGTTCGTTGGCTCGTTAGTTCATTCGTTCGTTCCTACGTACGTTCGTAATTACGTTCGTTCTTTTGTTCGAAGGAACAAAAGAACGAACGAAAGTACGTACGTACGAATGAACGAACGAACGAACGAATGAAGGTACGTACGAGCGAACGAACGAACAATCGAACGTATGAATAAAAGAAAGAACGTACGTACGTCAGTACGATCAAACGAACGTTATTACGCACCTACGTTCTTTCTTTCGTTCGATGGATCGTTCGTTCGATCGTTAGATCGTTCGTTCGATCGTTAGATCGTTCGTTCTTACGTACGTACGTTCGTTCTTTCGTACGTACTTACGCACGTTCGTTCGTTCCTACGTACGTTCGTTCGTTCGTTCGTCCTTACGTTTGTACGTGTGTACGTTCGTTCGTTCGTTCGTACGTACGTCCGTACGAACGTACGTATGTTCGTTCATTCGTACTTACGTACTTACTTTCGTTTTGTCGCTATTTCTTTCGTTCGTTTGTTCGTTAGATCGAACGAACGTACGTTCCTTCGTT
Organism: Octopus bimaculoides; assembly: GCF_046866305.1. Classification (NCBI taxonomy): domain Eukaryota; kingdom Metazoa; phylum Mollusca; class Cephalopoda; order Octopoda; family Octopodidae; genus Octopus; species Octopus bimaculoides. Next base: position 7,591,312 of record NC_142953.1, read on the forward strand.
CGTACTCACGTACGTTCTTTCTTTCGATCTTTCGTTCTATCGTTCGATCGTTCGTACATTCGTACGTTCGTTCGTTCGTTCTTTTGTGCCTTCGTTCGATCATTCCATCGTTTGATCCTTCCTTCGTTCGTTCTATTCTACGTACGTACGTACGTTCGTTATTTCGAAGGTTCGTTCGTTCATACGCTCGTTCGTTCATTCGTTCGTTCGTTGGCTCGTTCGTTCGTTGGCTCGTTCGTTCGTTGGCTCGTTCCTCCCTTCGTTCGTTCCTACGTACGTTCGTAATTACGTTCGTTTGTTCGTAATTACGTAAGTTCGAAGGAACAAAAGAACGAACGAAAGTACATACTTACGAACGAACCAACGAACGAATGAAGGTACGTACGAGCGAACGAACGAACAATCGAACGAACAATCGAACGTACGAATAAAAGAAAGAACGTACGTACGTCAGTACGATCAAACGAACGTTATTACGTACCTACGTTCTTTCTTTCGTTCGATGGATCGTTCGTTCGATCGTTAGATCATTCGTTCGATCATTCGATCGTTCGTTCGATCGTTAGATCGTTCGTTCGATCGTTAGATCGTTCGTTCGATCGTTAGATCGTTCGTTCGATCGTTAGATCGTTCGTTCTTACGTACGTACGTTCGTTCTTTCGTACGTACTTACGCACGTTCGTTCGTTCCTACGTACGTTCGTTCGTTCGTTCGTTCGTTCGTCCTTACGTTTGTACGTGTGTACGTTCGTTCGTTCGTTCGTACGTACGTCCGTACGAACGTACGTATGTTCGTTCATTCGTACTTACGTACTTACTTTCGTTTTGTCGCTATTTCTTTCGTTCGTTTGTTCGTAAGATCGAACGAACGTACGTTCCTTCGTTCGTACTCACGTACGTTCTTTCTTTCGATCTTTCGTTCTATCGTTCGATCGTTCGTACGTTCCTACGTTCGTTCGTTCGTTCTTTTGTGCCTTCGTTCGATCATTCCATCGTTTGATCCTTCCTTCGTTCGCTCTATTCTACGTACGTACGTACGTTCGTTATTTCGAAGGTTCGTTCGTTCATACGCTCGTTCGTTCATTCGTTCGTTCGTTGGCTCGTTCGTTCGTTGGCTCGTTCGTTCGTTGGCTCGTTCCTCCCTTCGTTCGTTCCTACGTACGTTCGTAATTACGTTCGTTTGTTCGTAATTACGTAAGTTCGAAGGAACAAAAGAACGAACGAAAGTACGTACTTACGAACGAACGAACGAACGAATGAAGGTACGTACGAGCGAACGAACGAACAATCGAACGTACGAATAAAAGAAAGAACGTACGTACGTCAGTACGATCAAACGAACGTTATTACGTACGTACGTTCTTTCTTTCGTTCGTTGGATCATTCGTTCGATCGTTAGATCGTTCGTTCTTACGTACGTACGATCGTTCTTTCGTACGTACTTACGCACGTTCGTTCGTTCCTACGTACGTTCGTTCGTTCGTTCGTCCTTACGTTTGTACGTGTGTACGTTCGTTCGTTCGTTCGTTCGTACGTACGTCCGTACGAACGTACGTCTGTTCGTTTATTCGTACTTACGTACTTACTTTCGTTTTGTCGCTATTTCTTTCGTCCGCTTGTTCGTTAGATCGAACGAACTTCGCTCGTACTCACGTACGTTCTCTCTTTCGATCTTTCGTTCTTTCGTTCGATCGTTCCTACGTTCGTACGTTCGTTCGTTCGTTGTTTCGTTCCTTCGTTCGATCATTCCTATTTTTTTATCCCTCCTTCGATCGTTCTATTCTACGTACGTACGTACGTTCGTTATTTCGATTGTTCGTTCGTTCAATCGCTCGTTCGTTCATTCGTTCGTTCGTTGGCTTGGACGTTCCTTCGTTCGTTCCTACGTACGTTCGTAATTACGTTCGTTCGTCCGTAATTATGTACGTTCGAAGGAACAAAAGAACGAACGAAAGTACGTACGTACGAACGTACGAACGAACGAACGTACATACGTCAGTACGATCAAACGAACGCTATTACGTATGTACGTTCTTTCTTTCGTTCGATCGTTAGATCGTTTGTTATTACGTACGTACGATCTTTCTTTCGTACGTACTTACGCACGTTCGTTCGTTCCTACGTACGTTCTTTCGTTTGTTCGTCCTTACGTTTGTACGTGCGAACGTTCGTTCGTTCGTTCGTACGTACGTACGTACGAACGTACGTATGTTCGTTCATTCGTACTTACATACTTACTATCGTTTTGTCGCTATTTCTTTCGTTCGTTGGTTCGTTAGATCGTACGAATGTACGTTCGTTCGTTCGTACTCACGTACGTTCGTTCGTTCAATCATTCGTTTTTTCGATCGATCGTTCGTTCGTTCTTTTGTTCCTTCGTTCGATCATTTCATCGTTTGATCCTTCCTTCGTTCGTTCTATTCTACGTACGTACGTACGTTCGTTATTTCGATGTTTCGTTCGTTCATTCGCTCGTTCGTTGGCTCGTTAGTTCATTCGTTTGTTCCTACGTACGTTCGTAATTACGTTCGTTCTTTTGTTCGAAGGAACAAAAGAACGAACGAAAGTACGTACGTACGAATGAACGAACGAACGAACGAATGAAGGTACGTACGAGCGAACGAACGAACAATCGAACGTATGAATAAAAGAAAGAACGTACGTACGTCAGTACGATCAAACGAACGTTATTACGTACCTACGTTCTTTCTTTCGTTCGATGGATCGTTCGTTCGATCGTTAGATCGTTCGTTCGATCGTTAGATCGTTCGTTCTTACGTACGTACGTTCGTTCTTTCGTACGTACTTACGCACGTTCGTTCGTTCCTACGTACGTTCGTTCGTTCGTTCGTCCTTACGTTTGTACGTGTGTACGTTCGTTCGTTCGTTCGTACGTACGTCCGTACGAACGTACGTATGTTCGTTCATTCGTACTTACGTACTTACTTTCGTTTTGTCGCTATTTCTTTCGTTCGTTTGTTCGTTAGATCGAACGAACGTACGTTCCTTCGTTCGTACTCACGTACGTTCTTTCTTTCGATCTTTCGTTCTATCGTTCGATCGTTCGTACATTCGTACGTTCGTTCGTTCGTTCTTTTGTGCCTTCGTTCGATCATTCCATCGTTTGATCCTTCCTTCGTTCGTTCTATTCTACGTACGTACGTACGTTCGTTATTTCGAAGGTTCGTTCGTTCATACGCTCGTTCGTTCATTCGTTCGTTCGTTGGCTCGTTCGTTCGTTGGCTCGTTCCTCCCTTCGTTCGTTCCTACGTACGTTCGTTCCTACGTACGTTCGTAATTACGTTCGTTTGTTCGTAATTACGTAAGTTCGAAGGAACAAAAGAACGAACGAAAGTACATACTTACGAACGAACCAACGAACGAATGAAGGTACGTACGAGCGAACGAACGAACAATCGAACGAACAATCGAACGTACGAATAAAAGAAAGAACGTACGTACGTCAGTACGATCAAACGAACGTTATTACGTACGTACGTTCTTTCTTTCGTTCGTTGGATCATTCGTTCGATCGTTAGATCGTTCGTTCTTACGTACGTACGATCGTTCTTTCGTACGTACTTACGCACGTTCGTTCGTTCCTACGTACGTTCGTTCGTTCGTTCGTCCTTACGTTTGTACGTGTGTACGTTCGTTCGTTCGTTCGTTCGTACGTACGTCCGTACGAACGTACGTCTGTTCGTTCATTCGTACTTACGTACTTACTTTCGTTTTGTCGCTATTTCTTTCGTCCGCTTGCTCATTAGATCGAACGAACGTACATCCCTTCGTTCGTACTCACGTACGTTCTCTCTTTCGATCTTTCGTTCTTTCGTTCGATCGTTCCTACGTTCGTACGTTCGTTCGTTCGTTCTTTCGTTCCTTCTTTCGATCATTCCTATTATTTTATCCCTCCTTCGATCGTTCTATTCTACGTACGTACGTACGTTCGTTATTTCGATTGTTCGTTCGTTCAATCGCTCGTTCGTTCATTCGTTCGTTCGTTGGCTCGTTCGTTCCTTCGTTCGTTCCTACGTACGTTCGTAATTACGTTCGTTCGTCCGTAATTATGTACGTTCGAAGGAACAAAAGAACGAACGAAAGTACGTACGTACGAACGTACGAACGAACGAACGTACGTACGTCAGTACGATCAAACGAACGCTATTACGTAGGTACGTTCTTTCTTTCGTTCGATCTTTCGTTCGATCGTTAGATCGTTTGTTTTTACGTACGTACGATCTTTCTTTCGTACGTACTTACGCACGTTCGTTCGTTCCTACGTACGTTCTTTCGTTTGTTCGTCCTTACGTTTGTACGTGCGAACGTTCGTTCGTTCGTTCGTACGTACGTACGTACGAACGCACGTATGTTCGTTCATTCGTACTTACATACTTACTATCGTTTTGTCGCTATTTCTTTCGTTCGTTGGTTCGTTAGATCGTACGAATGTACGTTCGTTCGTTCGTACTCACGTACGTTCGTTCGTTCGTACTCACGTTCGTTCGTTCGTTCGTACTCATGTACGTTCGTTCATTCAATCATTCGTTTTTTCGATCGATCGTTCGTTCGTTCTTTTGTTCCTTCTTTCGATCATGTTATCGTTTGATCCTTCCTTCGTTCGTTCTATTCTACGTACGTACGTACGTCGTTATTTCGATGGTTCGTTCGTTCCTTCGCTCGTTCGTTGGCTCGTTCGTTCATTCGTTCATTCCTACGTACGTTCGTAATTACATTCGTTCGTTCGTAATTACGTACGTTCGAAGGAACAAAAGAACGAACGAAAGTACGTACGTACGAACGAACGAACGAACGAATGAAGGTACGTACGAGCGAACGAACGAACAATCGAACGTACGATTAAAAGAAAGAACGTACGTACGTCAGTACGATCAAACGAACGTTATTACGTACGTACGTTCTTTCTATCGTTCGTTCGATCGTTCTTTCGATCGTTAGATCGTTCGTACTTACGTACGTACGATCGTTCTTTCGTACGTACTTACGCAAGTAAGTTCGTTCCTACGTACGTTCGTTCGTCCTTACGTTTGTACGTGCGTACGTTCGTTCGTTCGTACGTACGTACGTACGAACGTACGTATGTTCGTTCGTTCGTACTTACATACTATCATTTTGTCGCTATTTCTTTCGTTCGTTTGTTCGTTAGATCATACGAATGTACGATCGTTCGTTCGTACTCACGTACGTTCGTTCGTACGTACCCACGTACGTTCGTTCGTTCGTACTCACGTACGTTCGTTTGTTCGTACTCACGTACGTTCGTTCGTTCGTACACACGTACGTTCGTTCGTTCAATCTTTCGTTTTTTCGTTCGATCGTTTGTGCGTTCTTTTGTTCCTTCGTTCGATCATTTCATCGTTTGATCCTTCCTTCGTTCGTTCTATTCTACGTACATACGTACGTTCGTTATTTCGATGGTTCGTTCGTTCATTCGCTCGTTCGTTGGATCTTTCGTTCATTCGTTCATTCCTACGTACGTTCGTAATTACGTTCGTTCGTTCGTAATTACGTACGTTCGAAGGAACAAAACAACGAATGAAAGTACGTACGTACGAACGAACGAACGAACGAACAAATGAAGGTACGTACGAGCGAACGAACGAACAATCGAACGTACGAATAAAAGAAAGATCGTACGTACGTCAGTACGATCAATCGAACGTTATTACGTACGTACGTTCTTTCTTTCGTTCGTTGGACCGTTCGTTGGATCGTTAGATCGTTCGTTCTTACGTACGTACGAACGTTCTTTCGTACGTGCATACGCACGTTCGTTCATTCCTACGTACGTTCGTTCGTTCGTTCGTCCTTACGTTTCTACGTGCGTACGTTCGTTCGTTCGTTCCTACGTACGTACGTACGAACGTACGTATGTTCGTTCATTCGTACTTACATACTTACAATCGTTTTGTCGCTATTTCTTTCGTTCGTTTGTTCGTTAGATCGTACGAATGTACGTTCGTTCGTTCCTACTCACGTACGTTCGTTCGTTCCTACTCACGTACGTTCGTTCGTTGAATCTTTCGTTCTTTCGTTCGATCGTTCGTTCGTTCTTTTGTTCCATCGTTCGATCATTTCATCGTTTGATCCATTCTTCGTTCGTTCTATTCTACGTACGTACTTACGTTCGTTATTTCGATGGTTCGTTCGTTCATTCGCTCGTTCGTTGGCTCGTTCGTTCATTCGTTCGTTCCTACGTACTTTCGTAATTACGTTCGTTCGTTCGTAATTACGTCCGTTCGAAGGAACAAAAGAACGAACGAAAGTACGTACGTACGAACGAACGAACGAACGAACGAATGAAGGTACGTACGAGCGAACGAACGAACAATTGAACGTACGAATAAAAGAAAGAACGTACGTACGTCAGTACGATCAAACAAACGTTATTACGTACGTACGTTCTTTCTTTCGTTCGTTCGATCGTTCGTTCGATCGTTAGATCCTTCGTTCTTACGTACGTACGATCGTTCTTTCGTACGTACTTACGCACGTTCGTTCGTTCCTACGTACGTTCGTTCGTTCGTCCTTACGTTTGTACGTGTGTACGTTCGTTCGTTCGTTCGTACGTACGTCCGTACGAACGTACGTCCGTACGAACGTACGTCTGTTCGTTCATTCGTACTTACGTACTTACTTTCGTTTTGTCGCTATTTCTTTGGGTCGTTTGTTCGTTAGATCGTACGAATGTTTGTACTCACGTACGTTCGTTCGTTCAATCTTTCGCTTTTTTGTTCGATCGTTCGTTCGATCTTTTGTTCCTTCGTTCGATCATTTCATCGTTTGATCCTTCCTTCGTTCGTTCTATTCTACGTACGTACGTACGTTCGTCATTTCGATGGTTCGTTCGTTGGCTCGTTCGCTCATTTGTTCGTTCCTACGTACGTTCGTAATTACGTTCGTTCGTTCGTAATAACGTACGTTCGAAGGAAAAAAAGAACGAACGAAAGTACGTACGTACGAACGAACGAACGAAGGAACGAATGAAGGTACGTACGAGCGAACGAACGAATAATCGAACGTATGAATAAAAGAAAGAACGTACGTACGTCAGTACGATCAAACGAACGTTATTACGTACGTACGTTCTTTTTATCATTCGATCGTTCGTTCGATCGTTGGATCGTTCGTTCTTACGTACATACGATCGTTCTTTCGTACGTACTTACGCACGTTCGTTCGTACCTACGTACGTTCGTTCGTTCGTTCGTCCTTACGTTTGTACATGCGTACGTTCGTTCGTTCGTTCCTACGTACGTACGTACGAACGTACGTATGTTCGTTCAATCTTTCGTTCTTTCTTTCGTGCTTTAGTTCGTTCTTTTGTTCCTTCGTTTGATCATTTCATCGTTTGATCCTTCCTTCGTTCGTTCTATTCTACGTACTACGTACGTTCGTTATTTCGATGGTTCGTTCGTTCATTCGCTCGTTCGTTGGCTCGTTCGTTCATTCGTTCGTTCCTACGTACGTTCGTAATTACGTTCGTTCGTTCGTAATTACGTACGTTCGAAGGAACAAAAGAACGAACGAAAGTACGTACGTACGAACGAACGAACGTACGAACGAATGAAGGTACGTAAGAGCGAACGAACGCACAATCGAACGTACGAATAAAAGAAAGAACGTACGTACGTCAGTACGATCAAACGAACGTTATTACGTGCATACGTTCGTTCGTTCGTTCTTTTGTTCCTTCGTTCGATCATTCCATCGTTTGAACCTTCCTTCGTTCGTTCTATTCTACGTACGTACGTACGTTCTTTATTTCGATGGTTCGTTCGTTCATTCGCTCGTTCGTTCATTCGTTCGTTCGTTGGCTCGTTCGTTCCTTCGTTCGAACGTACGAATAAAAGAAAGAACGTACGTACGTCAGTACGATCAAACGAACGTTATTACGTACGTACGTTCATTCTTTCGTTCGTTGGATCGTTCGTTCGATCGTTAGATCGTTCGTTCTTACGTACGTACGATCGTTCTTTCGTACGTACTTACGCACGTTCGTTCGTTCCTACGCACGTTCGTTCGTTCGTTCGTCTTTACGTTTGTACGTGCGTACGTTCGTTCGTTTGTTCGTTAGATCGTACGAATGTACGTTCGTTCGTTCGTACTCACGAAAGTTCGTTCGTTCGTACACACGTACGTTCGCTCGTTCAATCTTTCATTCTTTCGTTCGATCGTTCGTTCGTTCTTTTGTTCCTTCGTTCGATCATTTCATCGTTTGATCCTTCCTTCGTTCGTTCTATTCTACGTACGTACGTACGTTCGTTATTTCGATGGTTCGTTGGTTCATTCGCTCGTTCGTTGGCTCGTTCGTTCATTCGTTCGTTGCTACGTACGTTCGTAATTACGTTCGTTCGTTCGTAATTACGTACATTCGAAATAACAAAAGAACGAACGAAAGTACGTACGTACGAACGAACGAACGAACGAACGAATGAAGGTACGTACGAGCGAACGAACGAAAAATCGAACGTACGAATAAAAGAAAGAACGTACGTACGTCAATACGATCAAACGAACGTTATTACGTACGTACGTTCTTTCTTTCATACAGTAGATTGTTCGATTGTTAGATCGTTCGTTCTTACGTACGTACGATCGTTCTTTCGTACGTACTTTCGCACGTTCGTTCGTTCCTACGTACGTTCGTTCGTTCGTTCGTCCTTACGTTTGTACATGCGTACGTTCGTTCGTTCGTTCCTACGTACGTACGAACGTACGTATGTTCGTTCATTCGTACTTACATACTTACAATCGTTTTGTCGCTATTTCTTTCGTTCGTTTGTTCGTTAGATCGTACGAATGTACGTTCGTTCGTTCGTACTCACGTACGTTCGTTCGTTCGTACTCACGTACGTTCGTTCGTTCAATCTTTCGTTCTTTCGTTCGATCGTTCGTTCGTTCTTTTGTTCCATCGTTCGATCATTTCATCGTTTGATCGTTTCATCGTTCGTTCTATTCTACGTACGTACGTACGTTCGTTATTTCGATGGTTCGTTTGTTCATTCGCTCGTTAGTTGGCTCGTTCGTTCATTCGTTCCTTTCTACGTACATTCGTAATTACGTTCGTTCGTTCGTAATTACGTACGTTCGAAGGAACAAAAGAACGAACGAAAGTACGTACGTACGAACAAACGAACGAACGAACGAATGAAGGTACGTACGAGCGAACGAACGAACAATCGAACGTACGAATAAAAGAAAGAACGTACTTACGTCAGTACGATCAAACGAACGTTATTACGTACGTACGTTCTTTCTTTCGTTCAATCGTTCGTTCGATCGTTGGATCGTTCGTTCGATCGTTGGATCGTTCGTTCTTACGTACGTACGATCGTTTTTCGTACGTACGATCGTTATTTCGTACGTACTTATGCACGTTCGTTCGTTCCTACGTACGTTCGTTCGTTCGTTCGTCCTTACGTTTGTACGTGCGTACGTTCGTTCGTTCATTCGTATCTACGTACGTACGAACGAACGAACGATTGTAGGTACGTACGAGCGAACGAACGAAGAATCGAAGGTACGAATAAAAGAAAGAACGAACGTACGTCAGTACGATGGGTACATCGTTATTACGTACGTACGTTCTTTCTTTCGTTCGTTCTTACGTACGTACGAACGTAGTATGTTCGTTCGTTCATACTTACATACTTAGTATCGTTTTGTCGCTATTTGTTTCGTTCGTTCGTACTCACGTACGTTCGTTCGTTCGTATTCACGTACGTTCGTTCGTTCGTACTCACGTACGTTCGTTCGTTCAATCTATCCTTCTTTCGTTCGATCGTTTGTTCGTTCTTTAGTTCCTTCGTTCGATCATTTCATCGTTTGATCCTTTCTTCGTTCGTTCTATTCTACGTACGTAAGTACGTTCGTTATTTCGATAGTTCTTTCGTTCATTCGCTCGTTCGTTGGCTCGTTTGTTCATTCGTTCGTACCTACGTACGTTCGTAATTACGTACGTTCGAAGGAACAAAAGAACGAACGAAAGTACTTACGCACGAACGAAAGTACGTACGTACGAACGAACGGACGAACGAACGAATGAATGTACGTACGAGCGAACGAACGAACAATCGAACGTTCGAATAAAAGAAAGAACGTACGTTCGTCAGTACGATCAAACGAACGTTATTACGTACGTACGTTCTTTCTTTCGTTCGTTCGATCGATCTTTCGTTCGTTCTTACGTACGTACGATCGATCTTTCGTACGTACTTACGCACGTTCGTTCGTTCCTACGTACGTTCGTTCGTTCATACGTCCTTACGTTTGTACCTGTGTACGTTCGTTCGTTCGTTCGTACGTACGTCCCTACGAACGTACGTCTGTTCGTTCATTCGTACTTACGTACTTACTTTCGTTTTGTCGCTATTTCTTTGGTTCGTTTGTTCGTTAGATCGTACGAATGTTTGTACTCACGTACGTTCGTTCGTTCAATCTTTCGCTTTTTTGTTCGATCGTTCGTTCGATCTTTTGTTCCTTCGTTCGATCATTTCATCGTTTGATCCTTCCTTCGTTCGTTCTATTCTACGTACGTTCGTCATTTCGATGGTTCGTTCGTTGGCTCGTTCGCTCATTCGTTCGTTCCTACGTACGTTCGTAATTACGTTCGTTCGTTCGTAATAACGTACGTTCGAAGGAAAAAAAGAACGAACGAAAGTACGTACGTACGAACGAACGAACGAAGGAACGAATGAAGGTACGTACGAGCGAACGAACGAATAATTCGTTCGTTCCTACGTAAGTTCGTTCGTTCGTTCGTCCTTACGTTTGTACGTGCGTACGTTCGTTCGTTCGTTCGTACGTACGTACGTACGAACGTACGTATGTTCGTTCATTCGTACTTACACACTTACTATCGTTTTGTCGTTATTTCTTTCGTTTCTTTGTTCGTTAGATCGTACGAATGTACGTTCGTTCGTTCGTACTCACGTACGTTCGTTCGTTCTTACACACGTACGTTCGTTCGTTCGTTCTTTTGTTCCTTCTTTCGATCATTCCATCGTTTGATCCTTCCTTCGTTCGTTCTATTCTACGTACGTTCGTTATTTCGATAGTTTGTTCGTTCATTCGATCGTTTGTTCATTCGTTCGTTCGTTGGCTCGTTCGTTCCTACGTACGTTCGTAATTACGTTCGCTCGTTCGTAATTACGTACGTTCGAAGGAACAAAAGAACGAACGAAAGTACTTACGTACGAACGTACGAACGAACGAATGACTGAAGGTATGTACGAGCGAACGAACGAACAATCGAAAGTACGCATAAAAGAAAGAACGTACGTACGTCAGTACGATCAAACGAACGTTATTAAGTACGTACGTTCTTCCTTTCGTTCCCTCGATCGTTCATTCTTACGTACGTACGATCGTTCTTTCGTACGTACTTACGCACGTTCCTTCGGTCCTACGTACGTTCGTTCGTTCGTACGTACGTACGTACGAACCTACGTCTGTTCGTTCATTCGTACTTTCGTACTTACTTTCGTTTTGTCGCTATTTCTTTCGTTCGTTCTATTCTACGTACGTACGTACGTTCGTTCTTTCGATGGTTCGTTCGTTCATTCGCTCGTTTGTTCATTCGTTCGTTCGTTGGCTCGGTCGTTCATTCGTTCATTCCTACGTACGTTCGTAATTACGTTCGTTCGTTCGTAATTACGTACGTTCGAAGGAACAAAAGAACGAACGAATGTACGTACGTACGAACGAACGAACGTACGAATGAAGGTACGTTCCAGCGAACGAACGAACAATCGAACGTACGAATAAAAGAAAGAATGTACGTACGTACGTCAGTACGATCGAACGAACGTTATTACGTACGTTCGTTCTTTCGTTCGTTCCTTCGATCGTTCGTTCGTTAGATCGTTCATTCGTACGTATGTATATTCGTACGTTCGGTCGTTCTTTCGTACGTACTTATGTACGTTCGTTCGTTCCTACGTACGTTCGTTCGTTCTTACGTCTCTACGTGCGTACGTTCGTTCGTTCGTTCGTACGTACGTACGTGCGAACGAACGAACGTACGTCTGTTCGTTCATTCGTACTTACGTCCGTACGTTGTTTTTTCGCTATTTCTTTCGTTCGTTTGTTCGTTAGTTCGTTCGAACGTACGTTCGTCGTTCGTCCAATCTTTCGTTCTTTCGTTCGATCGTTCGTTCTATTCTACATACGTACTTACGGTCGTTATTTCGATGGTTCGTTCGTTCGTTCGCTCGTTCGTTCGTTCGCTCGTTCGTTCGTTCCTATGTACGTTCGTAATTACGTTAATTCGTTCGTACTTACGTACGTTCGAAGGAACAGAAGAACGGACGAAAGTACATACGTACGAACGAACGATCGAACTAACGTACTTACGAATGAAAGATAGAACGTACGTACGTAAGTACGAACGAACGAACAAAAGAAAGAACGTACGTACGTAAGTACGAACGAACGTTATTACGTACGTACGTTCTTTCTTTCGTTCGTTCGTTCGATCGTTCGTTCGTACGTACGTACGATCGTTATTTCGTACGTACTTACGCACGTTCTTTCGTTCCTACGTACGTTCGTTCGTTCGTCCTTACGTTTGTACGTGCGTACGTTCGTTCGGTCGTTAGATCGTTCGTTCTTACGTACTTATGTGCGTTCGTTCGTTCCTACGTACGTTTGTTCGTTCGTTCTTACGTTTCTACGTGCGTACGTTCGGTCGTTTGTTCAATCTTTCGTTCGTTCGTTCTATCTTTCGTACATAGGTACATGCGTTCGTTCAATCTTTCGTTCGATCGTTCGGACGTACGTATGTTCGTTCGTTCAATTTTCGTTCGTTCGTACGTACGTACGTTCGTCCGTTCGTTCTTCTGTTCCTTCGTTCTATCATTACATCGTTTGATCCTTCCTTCGTTCGTTATTCCTACGTACGTTCGTTATTTCGATGGTTCGTTCGTTCATTCGCTCGTTCGTTCATTCGTTCGTTCGTTCGCTCGTTCGTTCATTCGTTCGTTCCTACGTACGTTCGTAAGTACGTTCGTTCGTTCGTAATTACGTACGTTCGAAGGAACAAAAGAACGAACGAAAGTACGTACGTACGAACGAACGAACGAACGAATGAAGGTACGTACGAGCGAACGAACGAACAATCGAACGTACGAATAAAAGAAAGAACGTACGTACGTAAGTAAGAACGATCGAACGAACGTTATTACGTACGTACGTTCTTTCTTTCGTTCGTTCGTTCGATCGTTCGTTCGTTAGATAGTTCGTTCTTACGTACGTACGATCGTTCATTCGTACTTACTTACGCACGTTCGTTCGTTCCTACGTCCGTTCATTCGTTCGTTAGTCCTTACGCGTAAGTTCGTTCGTTCGTTCGAACATGCGTACGTACGAACGTACGTCTGTTCGTTCATTCGTACTTACGTACATTCGTTGTGTCGCTATTTCTTTCGTTCGTTTGTTCCTTAGATCGTACGAACGTACGTTCGTTCGTTCGTACTCACGTACGTTCGTTCGTACTCACGTACGTTTGTTCGTTCAATTTTTCGTTCTTTCGTTTGATCGTTCGTACGTTCTTTCGTTCGTTCTTTTGTTCCTTCGATAGTATGTACGTACGTACGTACGTCCGGTTGTTCATTCCTACGTACGTACATACGTACGTTCGGTCGTACTTTCGTACGTACTTATGTACGTTCGTTCGTTCCTACGTACGTTCGTTCGTTCGTTCTTACGTTTCTACGTGCGTACGTTCGTTCTTTCGTTCGTTAGTTCGTTCGAATGAACGAACGAACAATCGAACGTACGAATAAAAGAAAGAACGTACATAAGTCAGTACGATCAAACGAACGTTATTACGTACGTACGTTCTTTCTTTCGTTCGTTGGATCGTTCGTTCGATCGTTAGAACGTTCGTTCTTACGTACGTACGATCGTTCTTTCGTACGTACTTACGCATGTTCGTTCGTTCCTACGTACGTTCGTTCGTTCGTCCTTACGTTTGTACATGCGTACGTTCGTTCGTTTGGTCGTTAGATCTTACGAATGTACGTTCGTTCGTTCGTTCGTACTCACGTACGTTCGTTCGTACTCACGTACGTACGTTCGTTCTTACTCACGTACGTTCGTTCGCTCAATCTTTCGTTCTTTCGTTCGATCGTTCGATCGTTCTTTTGTTCCTTCGTTCGATCATTTCATCGTTTGATCCTTCCTTCGTTCTATTCTACGTACGTACGTACGTTCGTTATTTCGATTGTTCGTTCGTTCATTCGCTCGTTCGTTGGCTCGTTCGTTCATTCGTTCGTTGCTACGTACGTTCGTAATTACGTTCGTTCGTTCGTAATTACGTACATTCGAAAGAACAAAAGAACGAACGAAAGTACGTACGTACGTACGAACGAACGAACGAACGAACGAACGAACGAATGAAGGTACGTACGAGCGAACGAACGAACAATCGAACGGACGAATAAAAGAAAGAAGTACGTACGTCAGTACGATCAAACGAACGTTATTACGTACGTACGTTCTTTCTTTCATACGATCGATCGTTCGATCGTTAGATCGTTCGTTCGTTCCTACGTACGTTCGTTCGTTCGTTCGTCCTTACGTTTCTACGTGCGTACGTTCGTTCGTTCGTTCCTACGTACGTACGTACGAACGTACGTATGTTCGTTCATTCGTACTTACATACTTACAATCGTTTTGTCGCCATTTCTTTCGTTCGTTTGTTCGTTAGATCGTACGAATGTACGTTCGTTCGTTCCTACTCACGTACGTTCGTTCGTTCCTACTCACGTACGTTCGTTCGTTGAATCTTTCGTTCTTTCGTTCGATCGTTCGTTCGTTCTTTTGTTCCATCGTTCGATCATTTCATCGTTTGATCCATTGTTCGTTCGTTTTATTCTACGTACGTACGTACGTTCGTTATTTCGATGGTTCGTTCGTTCTTTCGCTCGTTCGTTGGCTCGTTCGTTCATTCGTTCGTTCCTACGTACTTTCGTAATTACGTTCGTTCGTTCGTAATTACGTCCGTTCGAAGGAACAAAAGAACGAACGAAAGTACATACGTACGAACGAACGAACGAACGAACGAATTAAGGTACGTACGAGCGAACGAACGAACAATTGAACGTACGAATAAAAGAAAGAACGTACGTACGTCAGTACGATCAAACAAACGTTATTACGTACGTACTTTCTTTCTTTCGTTCGTTCGATCGTTCGTTCGATCGTTAGATCCTTCGTTCTTACGTACGTACGATCGTTCTTTCGTACGTACTTACGCACGTTCGTTCGTTCCTACGTACGTTCGTTCGTTCGTCCTTACGTTTGTACGTGTGTACGTTCGTTCGTTCGTTCGTACGTACGTCCGTACTCACGTACGTCCGTACGAACGTACGTCTGTTCGTTCATTCGTACTTACGTACTTACTTTCGTTTTGTCGCTATTTCTTTGGTTCGTTTGTTCGTTAGATCGTACGAATGTTTGTACTCACGTACGTTCGTTCGTTCAATCTTTCGCTTTTTTGTTCGATCGTTCGTTCGATCTTTTGTTCCTTCGTTCGATCATTTCATCGTTTGATCCTTCCTTCGTTCGTTCTATTCTACGTACGTTCGTCATTTCGATGGTTCGTTCGTTGGCTCGTTCGCTCATTCGTTCGTTCCTACGTACGTTCGTAATTACGTTCGTTCGTTCGTAATAACGTACGTTCGAAGGAAAAAAAGAACGAACGAAAGTACGTACGTACGAACGAACGAACGAAGGAACGAATGAAGGTACGTACGAGCGAACGAACGAATAATCGAACGTATGAATAAAAGAAAGTACGTACGTACGTCAGTACGATCAAACGAACGTTATTACGTACGTACGTTCTTTTTATCATTCGATCGTTCGTTCTATCGTTGGATCGTTCGTTCTTACGTACATACGATCGTTCTTTCGTACGTACTTACGCACGATCGTTCGTACCTACGTACGTTCGTTCGTTCGTTCGTCCTTACGTTTGTACATGCGTACGTTCGTTCGTTCGTTCCTACGTACGTACGTACGAACGTACGTATGTTCGTTCAATCTTTCGTTCTTTCGTTCGATCGTTAGTTCGTTCTTTTGTTCCTTCGTTTGATCATTTCATCGTTTGATCCTTCCTTCGTTCGTTCTATTCTACGTACCTACGTACGTTCGTTATTTCGATGGTTCGTTCGTTCATTCGCTCGTTCGTTGGCTCGTTCGTTCATTCGTTCGTTGCTACGTACGTTCGTAATTACGTTCGTTCGTTCGTAATTACGTACATTCGAAAGAACAAAAGAACGAACGAAAGTACGTACGTACGAACGAACGAACGTACGAACGAATGACGGTACGTACGAGCGAACGAACGAAAAATCGAACGTACGAATAAAAGAAAGAACGTACGTACGTCAGTACGATCAAACGAACGTTATTACGTACGTACGTTCTTTCTTTCATACAGTAGATTGTTCGATCGTTAGATCGTTCGTTCTTACGTACGCACGATCGTTCTTTCGTACGTACTTTCGCACGTTCGTTCGTACCTACGTACGTTCGTTCGTTCGTTCGTCCTTACGTTTGTACGTGCGTACGTTCGTTCGTTCGTTCCTACGTACGTACGAACGTACGTATGTTCGTTCATTCGTACTTACATACTTACAATCGTTTTGTCGCTATTTCTTTCGTTCGTTTGTTCGTTAGATCGTACGAATGTACGTTCGTTCGTTCCTACTCACGTACGTTCGTTCGTTCGTACTCACGTACGTTCGTTCGTTCAATCTTTCGTTCTTTCGTTCGATCGTTCGTTCGATCTTTTGTTCCATCGTTCGATCATTTCATCGTTTGATCGTTTCATCGTTCGTTCTATTCTACGTACGTACGTACGTTCGTTATTTCGATGGTTCGTTCGTTCATTCGCTCGTTAGTTGGCTCGTTCGTTCATTCGTTCGTTTCTACGTACATTCGTAATTACGTTCGTTCGTTCGTAATTACGTACGTTCGAAGGAACAAAAGAACGAACGAAATTACGTACGTACGAACGAACGAACGAACAATCGAATGTACGAATAAAAGAAAGAACGTACTTACGTCAGTACGATCAAACGAACGTTATTACGTACGTACGTTCTTTCTTTCGTTCAATCGTTCGTTCGATCGTTGGATCGTTCGTTCTTACGTACGTACGTTCGTTCGTTCGTTCGTCCTTACGTTTGTACGTGCGTACGTTCGTTCGTTCATTCGTATGTACGTACGTACGAACGAACGAACGATTGTAGGTACGTACGAGCGAACGAACGAAGAATCGAAGGTACGAATAAAAGAAAGAACGTACGTACGTCAGTACGATGGGTAGATCGTTATTACGTACGTACGTTCTTTCGCACGTTCGTTCGATCGTTCGTTCGATCGTTAGATCGTTCGTTCTTACGTACGTACGAACGTAGTATGTTCGTTCGTTCGTACTTACATACTTACTATCGTTTTGTCGCTATTTGTTTCGTTCGTTTGTTCGTAAGATCGTACGAATGTACGTTCGTTCGTTCGTACTCACGTACGTTCGTTCGTTCGAATTCACGTACGTTCGTTCGTTCGTACTCATGTACGTTCGTTCGTACTCACGTACGTTCGTTCGTACTCACGTACGTTCGTTCGTTCAATCTATCCTTCTTTCCTCCGTACGTTCGTTCGTTCATACGTCCTTACGTTTGTACCTGTGTACGTTCGTTCGTTCGTTCGTACGTACGTCCCTACGAACGTACGTCTGTTCGTTCATTCGTACTTACGTACTTACTTTCGATTTGTCGCTATTTCTTTCGTTCGTTCGTTCGTTAGATCGAACTCACGTACGTTCCTTCGTTCGAACTCACGTACGTTCTATCTTTCAATCTTTCCTTCGATCGTTCGTACGTTCGTTCGTTCGTTCTTTTGTTCCTTCGTCTCTATTCTACATACGTACGTACGTTCGTTATTTCGATGGTTCTTTCTTTCATTCGCTCATTCGTTCGTTCGTTCGTTCGTTGGCTCGTTCGTTCCCTCGTTCGTAAATACGTTCGTTCGTTCGTAATTATGTACGTTCGAAGGAAAAAAAGAACGAACGAAAGTACGTACGTACGAACGAACGAACGATCAATCGAACGTACGAATAAAAAAAAGAACGTACGTACGTCAGTACGATCAAACGAACGTTATTACGTACGTACGTTCTATCTTTCGTTCGTTGGATCGTTCGTTCGATCGTTAGATCGTTCGTTCTTACGTACGTACGATCGTTCTTTCATACGTACTTACGCACGTTCGTTCGTTCCTACGTACGCTCGCTCTTTCGTTCGTCCTTACGTTTGTACGTGCGTTAGTTCGTTCATTCGTTCGTACGTACGTACGAACGTACGTATATTCATTAATTCGTACTTACATACTTACTATCGTTTTGTCGCTATTTCTTTCGTTCGTTTGTTCGTTAGATCGTACGAATGTACGTTCGTTCGTTCGTACTCACGTACGTTCGTTCGTTCGTACTCACGTACG
Source organism: Octopus bimaculoides (assembly GCF_046866305.1). Classification (NCBI taxonomy): domain Eukaryota; kingdom Metazoa; phylum Mollusca; class Cephalopoda; order Octopoda; family Octopodidae; genus Octopus; species Octopus bimaculoides. Next base: position 7,609,845 of record NC_142953.1, read on the forward strand.
CTCGTTCGTTCGTACTCGCGTACGTTCGTTCGTTCGTACTCACGTACGTTCGTTCGTTCACTCTTTCGTTCTTTCGTTCGATCGTTCTTTCGTTCTTTTGTTCCTTCATTCGATCATTTCATCGTTTGATCCTTCCTGCGTTCGTTCTATTCTACGTACGTACGTACGTTCGTTATTTCGATGGTTCGTTCGTTCATTCGCTCGTTCGTTGGCTCGTTCGTTCATTCGTTCGTTCCTACGTACATTCGTAATTACGTTCGTTCGTTCGTAATTACGTACGTTCGAAGGAACAAAAGAAAGAACGAAAGTACGTACGTACGAACGAACGAACGAACGAACGAATGAAGGTACGTACGAGCGAACGAACGTACGTACGTACGTACGATCGTTCTTTCGTACGTACTTACGTACGTTCGTTCGTTCCTACGTACGTGCATTCGTTCGTTCGTCCTTACGTTTGTACGTGCGTACGTTCGTTCGTTCGTACGTACGTACGAACGTACGATCGAACAAACGTTATTACGTACTTACGTTCTTTCTTTCTTTCGTTCGTTCTATCTTTAGATCGTTCGTTCTTACGTATGTACGATCGTTCTTTCGTACGTACTTACGCACGTTCTTTCGTTCGTTCGTTCGTTCGTCCTTACGTTTGTACGTGTGTACGTTCGTTCGTTCGTTCGTACGTACGTCCGTACGACAGTGCGTCTGTTCGTTCATTCGTACTTACGTTCTTACTTTCGTTTTGTCGCTATTTCTTTCGTTCGTTTGTTCGTTAGATCGAACGAACGTACGTTCCTTCGTTCGTACTCACGTACGTTCGTTCGTTCGTACTCACGTACGTTCGTTCGTTCGTACTCACGTACGTTCGTTCGTTCAATCTTTCGTTCTTTCGTTCGATCGTTCGTACGTTCGTACTTTCGTTCGTTCGTTCTTTTGTTCCTTCGTTCGATCATTCCATCGTTTGATCCTTCCTTCGTTCGTTCTATTCTACGTACGTTCGTTATTTCGATAGTTTGTTCGTTCATTCGCTCGTTCGTTGGCTCGTACGTTCGGTCCTACGTACGTTCGTAATTACGTTCGTTCGTTCGTAATTACGTACGTTCGAAGGAACAAAAGAACGAACGAAAGTACGTACGTACGAACGAACGAACGAACGAATGACTGAAGGTACGTACGAGCGAACGAACGAACAATCGAAAGTACGCATAAAAGAAAGAACGTACGTACGTCAGTACGATCAAACGAATGTTATTAAGTACGTACGTTCTTCCTTTCGTTCGCTCGATCGTTCGTTCGATCGTTAGATTGTTCGTTCTTACGTACGTACGATCGTTCTTTCGTATGTACTTACGCACGTTCCTTCGGTCCTACGTACGTTCGTTCGTTCGTACGTACGTACGTACGAACCTACGTCTGTTCGTTCATTCGTACTTTCGTACTTACTTTCGTTTTGTCGCTATTTCTTTCGTTCGTTCTATTCTACGTACGTACGTATGTTCGTTCTTTCGATGGTTCGTTCGTTCATTCGCTCGTTTGTTCATTCGTTCGTTCGTTGGCTCGGTCGTTCATTCGTTCATTCCTACGTACGTTCGTAATTACGTTCGTTCGTTCGTAATTACGTACGTTCGAAGGAACAAAAGAACGAACGAATGTACGTACGTACGAACGAACGAACAATCGAACGTACGAATAAAAGAAAGAATGTACGTACGTACGTCAGTACGATCGAACGAACGTTATTACGTACGTTCGTTCTTTCGTTCGTTCCTTCGATCGTTCGTTCGTTAGATCGTTCATTCGTACGTATGTATATTCGTACGTTCGGTCGTTCTTTCGTACGTACTTATGTACGTTCGTTCGTTCCTACGTACGTTCGTTCGTTCTTACGTCTCTACGTGCGTACGTTCGTTCGTACGTACGTACGTGCGAACGAACGAACGTACGTCTGTTCGTTCATTCGTACTTACGTCCGTACGTTGTTTTTTCGCTATTTCTTTCGTTCGTTTGTTCGTTAGTTCGTTCGAACGTACGTTCGTCGTTCGTTCAATCTTTCGTTCTTTCGTTCGATCGTTCGTTCTATTCTACATACGTACTTACGGTCGTTATTTCGATGGTTCGTTCGTTCGTTCGCTCGTTCGTTCGTTCCTATGTACGTTCGTAATTACGTTAATTCGTTCGTACTTACGTACGTTCGAAGGAACAGAAGAACGGACGAAAGTACGTACGTACGAACGAACGATCGAACGAACGAACGTACGAATGAAAGAAAGAACGTACGTACTTAAGTACGAACGAACGAACAAAAGAAAGAACGTACGTACGTAAGTACGAACGAACGTTATTACGTACGTACGTTCTTTCTTTCGTTCGTTCGTTCGATCGTTCGTTCGTACGTACGTACGATCGTTATTTCGTACGTACTTACGCACGTTCTTTCGTTCCTACGTACGTTCGTTCGTTCGTTCGTCCTTACGTTTGTACGTGCGTACGTTCGTTCGTTCGTACGTACGTACGTACGAACGTACGTCTGTTCGTTCATTCGTATTTACGTACTTACTTTCGTTTTGTCGCTATTTCTTTCGTTCGTTTGTTAGTTAGATCGTACGAACGTACGTTCGTTCGTTCGTACTCCCGTACGTTCGTTCGTTCTTTTTTTCCTTCGTTCGATCATTCCATCGTTTGATCGATCATTCGTACTTTCGATCGTTCTTTCTTACGTATGAACGTACGTACAAACGTACGTTCGTTCGGTCGATCGTACGTACGTACCTTCGTTCGTTGCTTCGTTAGTTCGTACGTACGTAACTTCGTTTGTTGCTTCGTTAGTTCTTTCGTAAATTCGTTAGTTCGTTCGTTCATTCCTTCGTAGTATGTACGTCCGTTTGTTCGTTCGTACGTACGTACTTACGTACATACGTTCGTTCGATCGTTCATTCGTTCGTATGTACGTACGTACGTCCGGTTGTTCGTTCGTACGAACGGACGTTCGTTCTTTCGTTCGTTCGGTCGTTAGATCGTTCGTTCTTACGTACTTATGTGCGTTCGTTCGTTCCTACGTACGTTTGTTCGTTCGTTCTTACGTACGTGCGATCGTTCTTTCGTACTTACTTACGCACGTTCGTTCGTTCCTACGTCCGTTCATTCGTTCGTTAGTCCTTACGCGTAAGTTCGTTCGTTCGTTCGAACATACGTACGTACGAACGTACGTCTGTTCGTTCATTCGTACTTACGTACTTTCGTTTTGTCGCTATTTCTTTCGTTCGTTTGTTCGTTAGATCGTACGAACGTACGTTCGTTCGTTCGTACTCACGTACGTTCGTTCGTACTCACGTACGTTCGTTCGTTCAATTTTTCGTTCTTTCGTTTGATCGTTCGTACGTTCTTTTGTTCGTTCTTTTGTTCCTTCGATCGTATGTACGTACGTACGTACGTCCGGTTGTTCATTCGTACGTACGTACATACGTACGTTCGGTCGTTCTTTCGTACGTACTTATGTACGTTCGTTCGTTCCTACGTACGTTCGTTCGTTCGTTCTTACATTTCTACGTGCGTACGTTCGTTCTTTCGTTCGTTAGTTCTTTCGAATGATGGTACGTACGAGCGAACGAACGAACAATCGAACGTACGAATAAAAGAAAGAACGTGCGTAAAGATTCGTTCGTACGTACGTACGAACGTACGTATATTCATTCATTCGTACTTACATACTTACTATCGTTTTGTCGCTATTTCTTTCGTTCGTTTGTTCGTTAGATCGTACGAATGTACGTTCGTTCGTTCGTACTCACGTACGTTCGTTCGTTCGTACTCACGTACGCTCGTTCGTTCGTACTCGCGTACGTTCGTTCGTTCGTACTCACGTACGTTCGTTCGTTCACTCTTTCGTTATTTCGTTCGATCGTTCTTTCGTTCTTTTGTTCCTTCATTCGATCATTTCATCGTTTGATCCTTTCTTCGTTCGTTCTATTCTACGTACGTACGTATGTTCGTTATTTCGATGGTTCGTTCGTTCATTCGCTCGTTCGTTGGCTCGTTCGTTCATTCGTTCGTTCCTACGTACATTCGTAATTACGTTCGTTCGTTCGTAATTACGTACGTTCGAAGGAACAAAAGTACGAACGAAAGTACGTACGTACGAACGAACGAACGAACAATCGAACGTACGAATAAAAGAAAGAACGTACTTACGTCAGTACGATCAAACGAACGTTATTACGTACGTACGTTCTTTCTTTCGTTCAATCGTTCGTTCGATCGTTGGATCGTTCGTTCTTACGTACGTACGATCGTTCTTTCGTACGTACGATCGTTATTTCGTACGTACTTATGCACGTTCGTTCGTTCCAACGTACGTTCGTTCGTTCGTTCGTCCTTACGTTTGTACGTGCGTACGTTCGTTCGTTCATTCGTATGTACGTACGTACGAACGAACGAACGATTGTAGGTACGTACGAGCGAACGAACGAAGAATCGAAGGTACGAATAAAAGAAAGAACGTACGTACGTCAGTACGATGGGTAGTTCGTTATTACGTACGTACGTTCTTTCTTTCGTTCGTTCGATCGTTCGTTCGATCGTTAGATCGTTCGTTCTTACGTACGTACGAACGTAGTATGTTCGTTCGTTCGTACTTACATACTTACTATCGTTTTGTCACTATTTGTTTCGTTCGTTTGTTCGTAAGATCGTACGAATGTACGTTCGTTCGTTCGTACTCACGTACGTTCGTTCGTTCGTATTCACGTACGTTCGTTCGTTCGTACTCACGTACGTTCGTTCGTACTCACGTACGTTCGTTCGTACTCACGTACGTTCGTTCGTTCAATCTATCCTTCTTTCGTTCGATCGTTTGTTCGTTCTTTAGTTCCTTCGTTCGATCATTTCATCGTTTGATCCTTTCTTCGTTCGTTCTATTCTACGTACGTAAGTACGTTCGTTATTTCGATAGTTCTTTCGTTCATTCGCTCGTTCGTTGGCTCGTTTGTTCATTCGTTCGTACCTACGTACGTTCGTAATTACGTTCGTTCGTTCGTAATTACGTACGTTCGAAGGAACAAAAGAACGAACGAAAGTACTTACGCACGAACGAAAGTACGTACGTACGAACGAACGGACGAACGAACGAATGAATGTACGTACGAGCGAACGAACGAACAATCGAACGTTCGAATAAAAGAAAGAACGTATGTTCGTCAGTACGATCAAACGAACGTTATTACGTACGTACGTTCTTTCTTTCGTTCGTTCGATCGATCTTTCGATCTTTAGATCGTTCGTTCTTAAGTACGTACGATCGATCTTTCGTACGTACTTACGCACGTTCGTTCGTTCCTACGTACGTTCGTTCGTTCATACGTCCTTACGTTTGTACCTGTGTACGTTCGTTCGTTCGTTCGTACGTACGTCCCGACGAACGTCGTCTGTTCGTTCATTCGTACTTACGTACTTACTTTCGATTTGTCGCTATTTCTTTCGTTCGTTTGTTCGTTAGATCGAACTCACGTACGTTCCTTCGTTCGAACTCACGTACGTTCTATCTTTCAATCTTTCCTTCGATCGTTCGTACGTTCGTTCGTTCGTTCTTTTGTTCCTTCGTCTCTATTCTACATACGTACGTACGTTCGTTATTTCGATGGTTCTTTCGTTCATTCGATCATTCGTTCGTTCGTTCGTTCGTTGGCTCGTTCGTTCCCTCGTTCGTAAATACGTTCATTCGTTCGTAATTATGTACGTTCGAAGAAAAAAAAGAACGAACGAAAGTACGTACGTACGAACGAACGAACGATCAATCGAACGTACGAATAAAAAAAAGAACGTACGTACGTCAGTACGATCAAACGAACGTTATTACGTACGTACGTTCTTTCTTTCGTTCGTTGGATCGTTCGTTCGATCGTTAGATCGTTCGTTCTTACGTACGTACGATCGTTCTTTCATACGTACTTACGCACGTTCGTTCGTTCCTACGTACGTTCGCTCTTTCGTTCGTCCTTACGTTTGTACGTGCGTTAGTTCGTTCATTCGTTCGTACGTACGTACGAACGTACGTATATTCATTCATTCGTACATACATACTTACTATCGTTTTGTCGCTATTTCTTTCGTTCGTTTGTTCGTTAGATCGTACGAATGTACGTTCGTTCGTTCGTACTCACGTACGTTCGTTCGTTCGTACTCACGTACGCTCGTTCGTTCGTACTCGCGTACGTTCGTTCGTTCGTACTCACGTACGTTCATTCGTTCACTCTTTCGTTCTTTCGTTCGATCGTTCTTTCGTTCTTTTGTTCCTTCATTCGATCATTTCATCGTTTGATCCTTCCTTCGTTCGTTCTATTCTACGTACGTACGTACGTTCGTTATTTCGATGGTTCGTTCGTTCATTCGCTCGTTCGTTGGCTCGTTCGTTCATTCGTTCGTTCCTACGTACATTCGTAATTACGTTCGTTCGTTCGTAATTACGTACGTTCGAAGGAACAAAAGAAAGAACGAAAGTACGTACGTACGAACGAACGAACGAACGAACGAATGAAGGTACGTACGAGCGAACGAACGTACGTACGTACGTACGTACGATCGTTCTTTCGTACGTACTTACGCACGTTCGTTCGTTCCTACGTACGTGCATTCGTTCGTTCGTCCTTACGTTTGTACGTGCGTACGTTCGTTCGTTCGTACGTACGTACGAACGTACGATCGAACGAACGTTATTACGTACTTACGTTCTTTCTTTCTTTCGTTCGTTCTATCTTTAGATCGTTCGTTCTTACGTATGTACGATCGTTCTTTCGTACGTACTTACGCACGTTCTTTCGTTCCTACGTACGTTCGTTCGTTCGTTCGTTCGTCCTTACGTTTGTACGTGTGTACGTTCGTTCGTTCGTTCGTACGTACGTCCGTACGACAGTACGTCTGTTCGTTCATTCGTACTTACGATCTTACTTTCGTTTTGTCGCTATTTCTTTCGTTCGTTTGTTCGTTAGATCGAACGAACGTACGTTCTTTCGTTCGTACTCACGTACGTTCGTTCGTTCAATCTTTCGTTCTTTCGTTCGATCGTTCGTACGTTCGTACTTTCGTTCGTTCGTTCTTTTGTTCCTTCGTTCGATCATTCCATCGTTTGATCCTTCCTTCGTTCGTTCTATTCTACGTACGTTCGTTATTTCGATAGTTTGTTCGTTCATTCGCTCGTTCGTTGGCTCGTTCGTTCCTACGTACGTTCGTAATTACGTTCGTTCGTTCGTAATTACGTACGTTCGAAGGAACAAAAGAACGAACGAAAGTACGGTCGTTAGATCGTTCGTTCTTACGTACTTATGTGCGTTCGTTCGTTCCTACGTACGTTTGTTCGTTCGTTCTTACGTACGTGCGATCGTTCTTTCGTACTTACTTACGCACGTTCGTTCGTTCCTACGTCCGTTCATTCATTCGTTAGTCCTTACGCGTAAGTTCGTTCGTTCGTTCGAACATACGTACGTACTTACGTACGTCTGTTCGTTCATTCGTACTTACGTACTTTCGTTTTGTCGCTATTTCTTTCGTTCGTTTGTTCGTTAGATCGTACGAACGTACGTTCGTTCGTTCGTACTCACGTACGTTCGTTCGTACTCACGTACGTTCGTTCGTTCAATTTTTCGTTCTTTCGTTTGATCGTTCGTACGTTCTTTCGTTCGTTCTTTTGTTCCTTCGATCGTATGTACGTACGTACGTACGTCCGGTTGTTCATTCGTACGTACGTACATACGTACGTTCGGTCGTTCTTTCGTACGTACTTATGTACGTTCGTTCGTTCCTACGTACGTTCGTTCGTTCGTTCTTACATTTCTACGTGCGTACGTTCGTTCTTTCGTTCGTTAGTTCTTTCGAATGATGGTACGTACGAGCGAACGAACGAACAATCGAACGTACGAATAAAAGAAAGAACGTAAGCACGTCAGTACGATCAAACGAACGTTATTACGTACGTACGTTCTTTCTTTCGTTCGTTGGATCGTTCGTTCGATCGTTAGATCGTTCGTTCTTACGTACGTACGATCGTTCTTTCGTACGTACTTACGCACGTTCGTTCGTTCCTACGTACGTTCGTTCGTTCGTCCTTACGTTTGTACATGCGTACGTTCGTTCGTTTGTTCGTTAGATCGTACGAATGTACGTTCGTTCGTTCGTTCGTACTCACGTACGTTCGTTCGTTCAATCTTTCGTTCTTTCGTTCGATCGTTCGTTCGTTCTTTTGTTCCTTCGTTCGATCATTTCATCGTTTGATCCTTCCTTCGTTCGTTCTATTCTACGTACGTACGTACGTTCGTTATTTCGATTGTTCGTTCGTTCATTCGCTCGTTCGTTGGCTCGTTCGTTCATTCGTTCGTTGCTACGTACGTTCGTAATTACGTTCGTTCGTTCGTAATTACGTACATTCGAAAGAACAAAAGAATGAACGAAAGTACGTACGTACGAACGAACGAACGAACGAACGAACGAATGAAGGTACGTACGAGCGAACGAACGAACAATCGAACGGACGAATAAAAAAAAGAACGTACGTACGTCAGTACGATCAAACGAACGTTATTCCGTACGTACGTTCTTTCTTTCGTTCGTTGGATCGTTCGTTCGATCGTTAGATCGTTCGTTCTTACGTACGTCCGATCGTTCTTTCATACGTACTTACGCACGTTCGTTCGTTCCTACGTACGTTCGCTCTTTCGTTCGTCCTTACGTTTGTACGTGCGTTCGTTCGTTCATTCGTTCGTACGTACGTACGAACGTACGTATATTCATTCATTCGTACTTACATACTTACTATCGTTTTGTCGCTATTTCTTTCGTTCGTTTGTTCGTTAGATCGTACGAATGTACGTTCGTTCGTTCGTACTCACGTACGTTCGTTCGTTCGTACTCACGTACGCTCGTTCGTTCGTACTCGCGTACGTTCGTTCGTTCGTACTCACGTACGTTCGTTCGTTCACTCTTTCGTTCTTTCGTTCGATCGTTCTTTCGTTCTTTTGTTCCTTCATTCGATCATTTCATCGTTTGATCCTTCCTTCGTTCGTTCTATCCTACGTACGTACGTTCGTTATTTCGATGGTTCGTTCGTTCATTCGCTCGTTCGTTGGCTCGTTCGTTCATTCGTTCGTTCCTACGTACATTCGTAATTACGTTCGTTCGTTCGTAATTACGTACGTTCGAAGGAACAAAAGAAAGAACGAAAGTACGTACGTACGAACGAACGAACGAACGAACGAATGAAGGTACGTACGAGCGAACGTACGTACGATCGTTCTTTCGTACGTCTTTACGCACGTTCGTTCGTTCCTACGTACGTGCATTCGTTCGTTCGTCCTTACGTTTGTACGTGCGTACGTTCGTTCGTTCGTACGTACGTACGAACGTACGATCGAACAAACGTTATTACGTACTTACGTTCTTTCTTTCTTTCGTTCGTTCTATCTTTAGATCGTTCGTTCTTACGTATGTACGATCGTTCTTTCGTACGTACTTACGCACGTTCTTTCGTTCCTACGTACGTTCGTTCGTTCGTTCGTTCGTCCTTACGTTTGTACGTGTGTACGTTCGTTCGTTCGTTCGTACGTACGTCCGTACGACCGTACGTCTGTTCGTTCATTCGTACTTACGTTCTTACTTTCGTTTTGTCGCTATTTCTTTCGTTCGTTTGTTCGTTAGATCGAACGAACGTACGTTCCTTCGTTCGTACTCACGTACGTTCGTTCGTTCAATCTTTCGTTCTTTCGTTCGATCGTTCGTACGTTTGTACTTTCGTTCGTTCGTTCTTTTGTTCCTTCGTTCGATCATTCCATCGTTTGACCCTTCCTTCGTTCGTTCTATTCTACGTACGTTCGTTATTTCGATAGTTTGTTCGTTCATTCGCTCGTTCGTTGGCTCGTTCGTTCCTACGTACGTTCGTAATTACGTTCGTTCGTTCGTAATTACGTACGTTCGAAGGAACAAAAGAACGAACGAAAGTACGTACGTACGAACGAACGAACGAACGAATGACTGAAGGTACGTACGAGCGAACGAACGAACAATCGAAAGTACGCATAAAAGAAAGAACGTACGTACGTCAGTACGATCAAACGAACGTTATTAAGTACGTACGTTCTTCCTTTCGTTCGCTCGAGCGTTCGTTCGATCGTTAGATTGTTCGTTCTTACGTACGTACGATCGTTCTTTCGTACGTACTTACGCACGTTCCTTCGGTCCTACGTACGTTCGTTCGTTCGTACGTACGTACGTACGAACCTACGTCTGTTCGTTCATTCGTACTTTCGTACTTACTTTCGTTTTGTCGCTATTTCTTTCGTTCGTTCTATTCTACGTACGTACGTATGTTCGTTCTTTCGATGGTTCATTCGTTCATTTGCTCGCTTGTTCATTCGTTCGTTCGTTGGCTCGGTCGTTCATTCGTTCATTCCTAAGTACGTTCGTAATTACGTTCGTTCGTTCGTAATTACGTTCGTTCGTTCGTAATTACGTACGTTCGAAGGAACAAAAGAACGAACGAATGTACGTACGTACGAACGAACGTACGAATGAAGGAACGTTCCAGCGAACGAACGAACAATCGAACGTACGAATAAAAGAAAGAATGTACGTACGTACGTCAGTACGATCGAACGAACGTTATTACGTACGTTCGTTCTTTCGTTCGTTCCTTCGATCGTTCGTTCGTTAGATCGTTCATTCGTACGTATGTATATTCGTACGTTCGGTCGTTCTTTCGTACGTACTTATGTACGTTCGTTCGTTCCTACGTACGTTCGTTCGTTCTTACGTCTCTACGTGCGTACGTTCGTACGTACGTACGTACGTGCGAACGAACGAACGTACGTCTGTTCGTTCATTCGTACTTACGTCCGTACGTTGTTTTTTCGCTATTTCTTTCGTTCGTTTGTTCGTTAGTTCGTTCGAACGTACGTTCGTCGTTCGTTCAATCTTTCGTTCTTTCGTTCGATCGTTCGTTCTATTCTACATACGTACTTACGGTCGTTATTTCGATGGTTCGTTCGTTCGTTCGCTCGTTCGTTCGCTCGTTCGTTCGTTCCTATGTACGTTCGTAATTACGTTAATTCGTTCGTACTTACGTACGTTCGAAGGAACAGAAGAACGGACGAAAGTACGTACGTACGAACGAACGATCGAACGAACGAACGTACGAATGAAAGAAAGAACGTACGTACTTAAGTACGAACGAACGAACAAAAGAAAGAACGTACGTACGTAAGTACGAACGAACGTTATTACGTACGTACGTTCTTTCTTTCGTTCGTTCGTTCGATCGTTCGTTCGTACGTACGTACGATCGTTATTTCGTACGTACTTACGCACGTTCTTTCGTTCCTACGTACGTTCGTTCGTTCGTTCGTCCTTACGTTTGTACGTGCATACGTTTGTTCGTTCGTACGTACGTACGTACGAACGTACGTCTGTTCGTTCATTCGTATTTACGTACTTACTTTCGTTTTGTCGCTATTTCTTTCGTTCGTTTGTTAGTTAGATCGTACGAACGTACGTTCGTTCTTTTTTCCTTCGTTCGATCATTCCATCGTTTGATCGATCATTCGTACTTTCGATCGTTCTTTCTTACGTATGAACGTACGTACAAACGTACGTTCGTTCGGTCGATCGTACGTACGTACCTTCGTTCGTTGCTTCGTTAGTTCGTACGTACGTAACTTCGTTTGTTGCTTCGTTAGTTCTTTCGTAAATTCGTTAGTTCGTTCTTTCATTCCTTCGTAGTATGTACGTCCGTTTGTTCGTTCGTACGTACGTACTTACGTACATACGTTCGTTCGATCGTTCATTCGTTCGTATGTACGTACGTACGTCCGGTTGTTCGTTCGTACGTACGGACGTTCGTTCTTTCGTTCGTTCGGTCGTTAGATCGTTCGTTCTTACGTACTTATGTGCGTTCGTTCGTTCCTACGTACGTTTGTTCGTTCGTTCTTACGTACGTACGATCGTTCTTTCGTACTTACTTACGCACGTTCGTTCGTTCCTACGTCCGTTCATTCGTTCGTTAGTCCTTACGCGTAAGTTCGTTCGTTCGTTCGAACATACGTACGTACGAACGTACGTCTGTTCGTTCATTCGTACTTACGTACTTTCGTTTTATCGCTATATCTTTCGTTCGTTTGTTCGTTAGATCGTACGAACGTACGTTCGTTCGTTCGTACTCACGTACGTTCGTTCGTACTCACGTACGTTCGTTCGTTCAATTTTTCGTTCTTTCGTTTGATCGTTCGTTCTTTTGTTCCTTCGATCGTATGTACGTACGTACGTACGTCCGGTTGTTCATTCGTACGTACGTACATACGTACGTTCGGTCGTTCTTTCGTTCGTAAGTTCGTTCGAATGATGGTACGTACGAGCGAACGAACGAACAATCGAACGTACGAATAAAAGAAAGAACGTACGCACGTCAGTACGATCAAACGAACGTTATTACGTACGTACGTTCTTTCTTTCGTTCGTTGGATCGTTCGTTCGATCGTTAGATCGTTCGTTCTTACGTACGTACGATCGTTCTTTCGTACGTACTTACGCACGTTCGTTCGTTCCTACGTACGTTCGTTCGTTCGTCCTTACGTTTGTACATGCGTACGTTCGTTCGTTTGTTCGTTAGATCGTACGAATGTACGTTCGTTCGTTCAATCTTTCGTTCTTTCGTTCGATCGTTCGTTCGTTCTTTTGTTCCTTCGTTCGATCATTTCATCGTTTGATCCTTCCTTCGTTCTTTCTATTCTACGTACGTACGTACGTTCGTTATTTCGATTGTTCGTTCGTTCATTCGCTCGTTCGTTGGCTCGTTCGTTCATTCGTTCGTTGCTACGTACGTTCGTAATTACGTTCGTTCGTTCGTAATTACGTACATTCGAAAGAACAAAAGAACGAACGAAAGTACGTACGTACGAACGAACGAACGAACGAACGAACGAACGAACGAACGAATGAAGGTACGTACGAGCGAACGAACGAACAATCGAACGGACGAATAAAAGAAAGAACGTACGTACGTCAGTACGATCAAACGAACGTTATTACGTACGAACGTTCTTTCTTTCATACGATCGATCGTTCGATCGTTAGATCGTTCGTTCGTTCCTACGTACGTTCGTTCGTTCGTTCGTCCTTACGTTTGTACGTGCATACGTTCGTTCGTTCGTTCCTACGTACGTACGTACGAACGTACGTATGTTCGTTCATTCGTACTTACATACTTACAATCGTTTTGTCGCTATTTCTTTCGTTCGGTTGTTCGTTAGATCGTACGAATGTACGTTCGTTCTTTCCTACTCACGTACGTTCGTTCGTTCCTACTCACGTACGTTCGTTCGTTGAATCTTTCGTTCTTTCGTTCGATCGTTCGTTCGTTCTTTTGTTCCATCGTTCGATCATTTCATCGTTTGATCCATTGTTCGTTCGTTCTATTCTACGTACGTACGTTCGTTCGTTATTTCGATGGTTCGTTCGTTCATTCGCTCGTTCGTTGGCTCGTTCGTTCATTCGTTCGTTCCTACGTACTTTCGTAATTACGTTCGTTCGTTCGTAATTACGTTCGTTCGAAGGAACAAAAGAACGAACGAAAGTACGTACGTACGAACGAACGAACGAACGAACGAATGAAGGTACGTACGAGCGAACGAACGAACAATTGAACGTACGAATAAAAGAAAGAACGTACGTACGTCAGTACGATCAAACAAACGTTATTACGTACGTACGTTCTTTCTTTCGTTCGTTCGATCGTTCGTTCGATCGTTAGATCCTTCGTTCTTACGTACGTACGATCGTTCTTTCGTACGTACTTACGCACGTTTGTTCGTTCCTACGTACGTTCGTTCGTTCGTCCTTATGTTTGTACGTGTGTAAGTTCGTTCGTTCGTTCGTACGTACGTCCGTACGAGCGTACGTCTGTTCGTTCATTCGTACTTACGTACTTACTTTCGTTTTGTCGCTATTTCTTTGGTTCGTTTGTTCGTTAGATCGTACGAATGTTTGTACTCACGTACGTTCGTTCGTTCAATCTTTCGCTTTTTTGTTCGATCGTTCGTTCGATCTTTTGTTCCTTCGTTCGATCATTTCATCGTTTGATCCTTCCTTCGTTCATTCTATTCAACGTACGTTCGTCATTTCGATGGTTCGTTCGTTGGCTCGTTCGCTCATTCGTTCGTTCCTACGTACGTTCGTAATTACGTTCGTTCGTAATAACGTACGTTCGAAGGAAAAAAAAACGAACGAAAGTACGTACGTACGAACGAACGAACGAAGGAACGAATGAAGGTACGTACGAGCGAACGAACGAATAATCGAACGTATGAATAAAAGAAAGAACGTACGTACGTCAGTACGATCAAACGAACGTTATTACGTACGTACGTTCTTTTTATCATTCGATCGTTCGTTCGATCGTTGGATCGTTCGTTCTTACGTACATACGATCGTTCTTTCGTACGTACTTACGCACGTTCGTTCGTACCTACGTACGTTCGTTCGTTCGTTCGTCCATACGTTTGTACATGCGTACGTTCGTTCGTTCGTTCCTACGTACGTACGTACGAACGTACGTATGTTCGTTCAATCTTTCGTTCTTTCGTTCGATCGTTAGTTCGTTCTTTTGTTCCTTCGTTTGATCATTTCATCGTTTGATCCTTCCTTCGTTCGTTCTATTCTACGTACCTACGTACGTTCGTTATTTCGATGGTTCGTTCGTTCATTCGCTCGTTCGTTGGCTCGTTCGTTCATTCGTTCGTTCCTACGTACGTTCGTAATTACGTTCGTTCGTTCGTAGTTACGTACGTTCGAAGGAACAAAAGAACGAACGAAAGTACGTACGTACGAACGAACGAACGTACGAACGAATGAAGGTACGTAAGAGCGAACGAACGCACAATCGAACGTACGAATAAAAGAAAGAACGTACGTACGTCAGTACGATCAAACGAACGTTATTACGTGCGTACGTTCTTTCTTTCGTGCGTTCGTACGTTCGTTCGTTCGTTCTTTTGTTCCTTCGTTCGATCATTCCATCGTTTGATCCTTCCTTCGTTCGTTCTATTCTACGTACGTACGTACGTTCTTTATTTCGATGGTTCGTTCGTTCATTCGCTCGTTCGTTCATTCGTTGGTTCGTTGGCTCGTTCGTTCCTTCGTTCGTTCCTACGTACGTTCGTAATTACGTTGGTTCGTTCGTAATTACGTACGTTCGAAGGAACAAAAGAACGAACAAAAGTACGTACGTGCGAACGAACGAACAAACGAATGAAGGTACGTACGAGCGAACGAACGAACAATCGAACGTACGAATAAAAGAAAGAACGTACGTAGGTCAGTACGATCAAACGAACGTTATTACGTACGTACGTTCATTCTTTCGTTCGTTGGATCGTTCGTTCGATCGTTAGATCGTTCGTTCTTACGTACGTACGATCGTTCTTTCGTACATACTTACGCACGTTCGTTCGTTCGCTCGTCTTTAGGTTTGTACGTGCGTACGTTCGTTCGTTTGTTCGTTAGATCGTACGAATGTACGTTCGTTCGTTCGTACTCACGTACGTTCGTTCGTTCGTACACACGTACGTTCGTTCGTTCAATCTTTCATTCTTTCGTTCGATCGTTCGTTCGTTCTTTTGTTCCTTCGTTCGATCATTTCATCGTTTGATCCTTCCTTCGTTCGTTCTATTCTACGTACGTACGTACGTTCGTTATTTCGATGGTTCGTTCGTTCATTCGCTCGTTCGTTGGCTCGTTCGTTCATTCGTTCGTTGCTACGTACGTTCGTAATTACGTTCGTTCGTTCGTAATTACGTACATTCGAAAGAACAAAAGAACGAACGAAAGTACGTACGTACGAACGAACGAACGAACGAACGAATGAAGGTACGTACGAGCGAACGAACGAACAATCGAACGTACGAATAAAAGAAAGAACGTACGCACGTCAGTACGATCAAACGAACGTTATTACGTACGTACGTTCTTTCTTTCGTTCGTTGGATCGTTCGTTCGATCGTTAGATCGTTCGTTCTTACGTACGTACGATCGTTCTTTCGTACGTACTTACGCACGTTCGTTCGTTCCTACGTACGTTCGTTCGTTCGTCCTTACGTTTGTACATGCGTACGTTCGTTCGTTTGTTCGTTAGATCGTACGAATGTACATTCGTTCGTTCGTTCGTACTCACGTACGTTCGTTCGTACTCACGTACGTTCGTTCGTTCAATCTTTCGTTCTTTCGTTCGATCGTTCGTTCGTTCTTTTGTTCCTTCGTTCGATCATTTCATCGTTTGATCCTTCCTTCGTTCGTTCTATTCTACGTACATACGTACGTTCGTTATTTCGATTGTTCGTTCGTTCATTCGCTCGTTCGTTGGCTCGTTCGTTCATTCGTTCGTTGCTACGTACGTTCGTAATTACGTTCGTTCGTTCGTAATTACGTACATTCGAAAGAACAAAAGAACGAACGAAAGTACGTACGTACGAACGAACGAACGAACGAACGAACGAACGAACGAACGAATGAAGGTACGTACGAGCGAACGAACGAACAATCGAACGGACGAATAAAAGAAAGAACGTACGTACGTCAGTACGATCAAACGAACGTTATTACGTACGTACGTTCTTTCTTTCATACGATCGATCGTTCGATCGTTAGATCGTTCGTTCTTACGTACGTACGATCGTTTTTTCGTACGTACTTACGCACGTTCGTTCGTTCCTACGTACGTTCGTTCGTTCGTTCGTCCTTACGTTTGTACGTGCGTACGTTCGTTCGTTCGTTCCTACGTACGTACGTACGAACGTACGTATGTTCGTTCATTCGTACTTACATACTTACAATCGTTTTGTCGCTATTTCTTTCGTTCGTTTGTTCGTTAGATCGTACGAATGTACGTTCGTTCGTTCCTACTCACGTACGTTCGTTCGTTGAATCTTTCGTTCTTTCGTTCGATCGTTCGTTCGTTCTTTTGTTCCATCGTTCGATCATTTCATCGTTTGATCCATTGTTCGTTCGTTCTCTTCTACGTACGTACGTACGTTCGTTATTTCGATGGTTCGTTCGTTCATTCGCTCGTTCGTTGGCTCGTTCGTTCATTCGTTCGTTCCTACGTACTTTCGTAATTACGTTCGTTCGTTCGTAATTACGTCCGTTCGAAGGAACAAAAGAACGAACGAAAGTACGTACGTACGAACGAACGAACGAACGAACGAATGAAGGTACGTACGAGCGAACGAACGAACAATTGAACGTACGAATAAAAGAAAGAACGTACGTACGTCAGTACGATCAAACAAACGTTATTACGTACGTACGTTCTTTCTTTCGTTCGTTCGATCGTTCGTTCGATCGTTAGATCCTTCGTTCTTACGTACGTACGATCGTTCTTTCGTACGTACTTACGCACGTTCGTTCGTTCCTACGTACGTTCGTTCCTACGTACGTTCGTTCGTTCGTCCTTACGTTTGTACGTGTGTACGTTCGTTTGTTCGTTCGTACGTACGTTCGTACGAACGTACGTCTGTTCGTTCATTCGTACTTACGTACTTACTTTCGTTTTGTCGCTATTTCTTTGGTTCGTTTGTTCGTTAGATCGTACGAATGTTTGTACTCACGTACGTTCGTTCGTTCAATCTTTCGCTTTTTTGTTCGATCGTTCGTTCGATCTTTTGTTCCTTCGTTCGATCATTTGATCGTTTGATCCTTCCTTCGTTCGTTCTATTCTACGTACGTACGTACGTTCGTCATTTCGATGGTTCGTTCGTTGGCTCGTTCGCTCATTCGTTCGTTCCTACGTACGTTCGTAATTACGTTCGTTCGTTCGTAATAACGTACGTTCGAAGGAAAAAAAGAACGAACGAAAGTACGTACGTACGAACGAACGAACGTACGTACGTCAGTACGATCAAACGAACGTTATTACGTGCGTACGTTCTTTCTTTCGTGCGTTCGTACGTTCGTTCGTTCGTTCTTTTGTTCCTTCGTTCGATCATTCCATCATTCGATCCTTCCTTCGTTCGTTCTATTCTACGTACGTACGTACGTTCTTTATTTCGATGGTTCGTTCGTTCATTCGCTCGTTCGTTCATTTGTTCGTTCGTTGGCTCGTTCGTTCCTTCGTTCGTTCCTACGTACGTTCGTAATTACGTTGGTTCGTTCGTAATTACGTACGTTCGAAGGAACAAAAGAACGAACGAATGTATGTACGTGCGAACGAACGAACGAACGAATGAAGGTACGTACGAGCGAACGAACGAACAATCGAACGTACGAATAAAAGAAAGAACGTACGTACGTCAGTACGATCAAACGAACGTTATTACGTACGTACGTTCATTCTTTCGTTCGTTGGATCGTTCGTTCGATCGTTAGATCGTTCGTTCTTACGTACGTACGATCGTTCTTTCGTACGTACTTACGCACGTTCGTTCGTTCCTACGCACGTTAGTTCGTTCGTTCGTCTTTACGTTTGTACGTGCGTACGTTCGTTCGTTTGTTCGTTAGATCGTACGAATGTACGTTCGTGCGTTCGTACTCACGTACGTTCGTTCGTTCGTACACACGTACGTTCGTTCGTTCAATCTTTCATTCTTTCGTTCGATCGTTCGTTCGTTCTTTTGTTCCTTCGTTCGATCATTTCATCGTTTGATCCTTCCTTCGTTCGTTCTATTCTACGTACGTACGTACGTTCGTTATTTCGATGGTTCGTTCGTTCATTCGCTCGTTCGTTGGCTCGTTCGTTCATTCGTTCGTTGCTACGTACGTTCGTAATTACGTTCGTTCGTTCGTAATTACGTACATTCGAAAGAACAAAAGAACGAACGAAAGTACGTACGTACGAACGAACGAACGAACGAACGAATGAAGGTACGTACGAGCGAACGAACGAACAATCGAACGTACGAATAAAAGAAAGAACGTACGTACGTCAATACGATCAAACGAACGTTATTACGTACGTACGTTCTTTCTTTCATACAGTCGATTGTTCGATCGTTAGATCGTTCGTTCTTACGTACGTACGATCGTTCTTTCGTACGTACTTTCGCACGTTCGTTCGTTCCTACGTACGTTCGTTCGTTCGTTCGTCCTTACGTTTGTACATGCGTACGTTCGTTCGTTCGTTCCTACGTACGTACGAACGTACGTATGTTCGTTCATTCGTACTTACATACTTACAATCGTTTTGTCGCTATTTCTTTCGTTCGTTTGTTCGTTAGATCGTACGAATGTACGTTCGTTCGTTCGTACTCACGTACGTTCGTTCGTTCAATCTTTCGTTCTATCGTTCGATCGTTCGTTCGTTCTTTTGTTCCATCGTTCGATCATTTCATCGTTTGATCGTTTCATCGTTCGTTCTATTCTACGTACGTACGTACGTTCGTTATTTCGATGGTTCGTTCGTTCATTCGCTCGTTAGTTGGCTCGTTCGTTCATTCGTTCGTTTCTACGTACATTCGTAATTACGTTCGTTCGTTCGTAATTACGTACGTTCGAAGGAACAAAAGAACGAACGAAAGTACGTACGTACGAACGAACGAACGAACGAACGAATGAAGGTACGTACGAGCGAACGAACGCACAATCGAACGTCCGAATAAAAGAAAGAACGTACGTACGTCAGTACGATCAAACGAACGTTATTACGTACGTACGTTCTTTCTTTCGTTCGATCGTTCGTTCGATCGTTGGATCGTTCGTTCTTACGTACGTACGATCGTTCTTTCGTACGAACGATCGTTATTTCGTACGTACTTATGCACGTTCGTTCGTTCCTACGTACGTTCGTTCGTTCGTTCGTTCGTTCGTTCGTCCTTACGTTTGTACGTGCGTACGTTCGTTCGTTCATTCGTATGTACGTACGTACGAACGAACGAACGATTGTAGGTACGTACGAGCGAACGAACGAAGAATCGAAGGTACGAATAAAAGAAAGAACGTACGTACGTCAGTACGATCAAACGAACGTTATTACGTACGTACGTTCTTTCTTTCGTTCGTTCGATCGGTCGTTCGATCGTTAGATCGTTCGTTCTTACGTACGTACGAACGTAGTATGTTCGTTCGTTCGTACTTACATACTTACTATCGTTTTGTCGCTATTTGTTTCGTTCGTTTGTTCGTAAGATCGTACGAATGTACGTTCGTTCGTTCAATCTATCCTTCTTTCGTTCGATCGTTTGTTCGTTCTTTAGTTCCTTCGTTCGATCATTTCATCGTTTGATCCTTTCTTCGTTCGTTCTATTCTACGTACGTAAGTACGTTCGTTATTTCGATAGTTCTTTCGTTCATTCGCTCGTTCGTTGGCTCGTTTGTTCATTCGTTCGTTCCTACGTACGTTCGTAATTACGTTCGTTCGTTCGTAATTACGTACGTTCGATGGAACAAAAGAACGAACGAAAGTACTTACGCACGAACGAAAGTACGTACGTACGAACGAACGGACGAACGAACGAATGAATGTACGTACGAGCGAACGAACGAACAATCGAACGTACGAATAAAAGAAAGAACGTACGTACGTTAGTACGATCAAACGAACGTTATTATGTACGTACGTTTTTTCTTTCGTTCGTTGGATCGTTCTTTCGATCGTTAGATCGTTCGTTCTTACCTACGTACGATCGATCTTTCGTACGTACTTACACACGTTCGTTCGTTCCTACGTACGTTCGTTCGTTCATACGTCCTTACGTTTGTACCTGTGTACGTTCGTTCGTTCGTTCGTACGTACGTCCCTACGAACGTACGTCTGTTCGTTCATTCGTACTTACGTACTTACTTTCGATTTGTCGCTATTTCTTTCGTTCGTTTGTTCGTTAGATCGAACTCACGTACGTTCCTTCGTTCGAACTCACGTACGTTCTATCGTTCAATCTTTCCTTCGATCGTTCGTACGTTCGTTCGTTCGTTCTTTTGTTCCTTCGTCTCTATTCTACATACGTACGTACGTTCGTTATTTCGATGGTTCTTTAGTTCATTCGCTCATTCGTTCGTTCGTACGTTCGTTGGCTCGTTCGTTCCCTCGTTCGTAAATACGTTCGTTCGTTCGTAATTACGTACGTTCGAAGAAAAAAAAGAACGAACGAAAGTACGTACGTACGAACGAACGAACGATCAATCGAACGTACGAATAAAAAAAGAACGTACGTACGTCAGTACGATCAAACGAACGTTATTACGTACGTACGTTTTTCTTTCGTTCGTTGGATCGTTCGTTCGATCGTTAGATCGTTCGTTCTTACGTACCTACGATCGTTCTTTCATACGTACTTACGCACGTTCGTTCGTTCCTACGTACGTTCGCTCTTTCGTTCGTCCTTACGTTTGTACGTGCGTTCGTTCGTTCATTCGTTCGTACGTACGTACGAACGTACGTATATTCATTCATTCGTACTTACATACTTACTATCGTTTTGTCGCTATTTCTTTCGTTCGTTTGTTCGTTAGATCGTACGAATGTACGTTCGTTCGTTCGTACTCACGTACGTTCGTTCGTTCGTACTCACGTACGCTCGTTCGTTCGTACTCGCGTACGTTCGTTCGTTCGTACTCACGTACGTTCGTTCGTTCACTCTTTCGTTCTTTCGTTCGATCGTTCTTTCGTTCTTTTGTTCCTTCATTCGCTCGTTCGTTGGCTCTTTCGTTCCGTCGTTCGTTCCTACGTACGTTCGTAATTACATTCGTTAGTTCGTAATTACGTACGTTCGAAGGAACAAAAGAACGAACGAACGGACGAACTAATGAAGGTACGTACGAGCGAACGAACGAACAATCGAACGTACGAATAAAAGAGAGAACGTACGTACGCCAGTACGATCAAACGAAAGTTATTTCGTACGTACGTTCTTTCTTTCGTTCGTTGGATCGTTCGTTCGATCGTTAGATCGTTCGTTCTTACGTACGTACGATCGTTCTTACGCACGTACATTCGTTCGTTCGTTCGTCCTCACGTTTGTACGTGCGTCCGTTCGTTCGATCGTTCGTATGTACGTACGTACGAACGTACGTATGTTCGTTCATTCGTACTTACATACTTACTATCGTTTTGTCGCTATTTCTTTCGTTCGTTTGTTCGTTAGATCGTACGAATTTACGTTCGTTCGTTCGTACGCACGTGCGTTCGTTCGTACTGACGTACATTCGTTCGTTCGTACTCACGTACGTTCGTTCGTTCAATCTTGTGTTCTTTCGTTCGATCGTTCGTTCGTTCTTTTGTTCCTTCGTTCGTAATTACGTACGTTCAAAGGAACAAAAGAACGAACGCAAGTACGTACGTACGAACGAACGAACGAACGAACGAATGAAGGTACGTACGAGCGAACAAACGAACAATCGAACGTACGAATAAAAGAAAGAACGTACGTACGTCAGTATGATCAAACGAACGTTATAACGTACGTACGTTCTTCTTTCGTTCGTTGGATCGTTCGTTCGATCGTTAGATCGTTCGTTCTTACGTACGTACGATCGTTCTTTCGTACATACATACGCACGTTCGTTCTTTCCAAAGTACGTTCGTTCGTTCGTCCTTACGATTGTACGTGCGTGCGTTCGTTCGTTCGTTCGTACGTACGTACGTACGAACGTACGTATGTTCGTTTATTCGTACTTACATACTTAGTATCGTTTTGTCGCTATTTCTTTCGTTCGTTTTTCGTTAGATCGTACGAATGTACGTGCGTTCGTTCGTACTCACGAACGTTCGTTCGTTCGTGCTCACGTACGTTCGTTCGTTCGTACACACGTACGTTCGTTCGTTCAATATTTCGTTCTTTCGTTCGATCGTTTCGTTCGTTCTTTTGTTCCTTCGTTCGATCATTTCATCGTTTGATCCTTCCATCGTTCGTTCTATTCTACATACGTACGTACGTTCGTTATTTCGATGGTTCGTTCGTTCATTTGCACGTTCGTTGGCTCGTTCGTTCATTCGTTCGTTCGTAATTACGTTCGTAATTACGTTCGTTCGTTCGTAATTACGTACGTTCGACGGAACAAAAGAACAAACGAAAGTACGTACGTACGAACGAGCGAACGAACGAACGAATGAAGGAATGCACGAGCGAACGAACGAACAATCGAACGTACGAATAAAAGAAAGAACGTACGTACGTCAGTACGATCAAACGAACGTTATTACGTACGTACTTTCTTTCTTTCGTTCGTTCGTTTCGTTCGTTCTTTTGTTCCTTCGTTCGATCATTTCATCGTTTGATCGTTCCTTCGTTCGTTCTATTCTACGTACGTACGTACGTTCGTTATTTCGATGGTTCGTTCGTTCATTTGCTCGTTCGTTGGCTCGTTCGTTCCTACGTACGTTCGTAATTACGTACGTTCGAAGGAACAAAAGAACGTACTAAAGTACGTAAGTACGAACGAACGAATGAAGGTACGTACGAGCGAAAGGACGAACAATCGACCGAACGAATAAAAGAAAGAACGTACGTACGTCAGTACGATCAAACGAACGTTATTACGTACGTACGTTCTTTCTTTCGTTCGATCGTTCGTTCGATCGTTGGATCGTTCGTTCTTACGTACGTACGATCGTTCTTTCGTACGAACGATCGTTATTTCGTACGTACTTATGCACGTTCGTTCGTTCCTACGTACGTTCGTTCGTTCGTTCGTTCGTTCGTTCGTCCTTACGTTTGTACGTGCGTACGTTCGTTCGTTCATTCGTATGTACGTACGTACGAACGAACGAACGATTGTAGGTACGTACGAGCGAACGAACGAAGAATCGAAGGTACGAATAAAAGAAAGAACGTACGTACGTCAGTACGATCAAACGAACGTTATTACGTACGTACGTTCTTTCTTTCGTTCGTTCGATCGGTCGTTCGATCGTTAGATCGTTCGTTCTTACGTACGTACGAACGTAGTATGTTCGTTCGTTCGTACTTACATACTTACTATCGTTTTGTCGCTATTTGTTTCGTTCGTTTGTTCGTAAGATCGTACGAATGTACGTTCGTTCGTTCAATCTATCCTTCTTTCGTTCGATCGTTTGTTCGTTCTTTAGTTCCTTCGTTCGATCATTTCATCGTTTGATCCTTTCTTCGTTCGTTCTATTCTACGTACGTAAGTACGTTCGTTATTTCGATAGTTCTTTCGTTCATTCGCTCGTTCGTTGGCTCGTTTGTTCATTCGTTCGTTCCTACGTACGTTCGTAATTACGTTCGTTCGTTCGTAATTACGTACGTTCGATGGAACAAAAGAACGAACGAAAGTACTTACGCACGAACGAAAGTACGTACGTACGAACGAACGGACGAACGAACGAATGAATGTACGTACGAGCGAACGAACGAACAATCGAACGTACGAATAAAAGAAAGAACGTACGTACGTTAGTACGATCAAACGAACGTTATTATGTACGTACGTTTTTTCTTTCGTTCGTTGGATCGTTCTTTCGATCGTTAGATCGTTCGTTCTTACCTACGTACGATCGATCTTTCGTACGTACTTACACACGTTCGTTCGTTCCTACGTACGTTCGTTCGTTCATACGTCCTTACGTTTGTACCTGTGTACGTTCGTTCGTTCGTTCGTACGTACGTCCCTACGAACGTACGTCTGTTCGTTCATTCGTACTTACGTACTTACTTTCGATTTGTCGCTATTTCTTTCGTTCGTTTGTTCGTTAGATCGAACTCACGTACGTTCCTTCGTTCGAACTCACGTACGTTCTATCGTTCAATCTTTCCTTCGATCGTTCGTACGTTCGTTCGTTCGTTCTTTTGTTCCTTCGTCTCTATTCTACATACGTACGTACGTTCGTTATTTCGATGGTTCTTTAGTTCATTCGCTCATTCGTTCGTTCGTACGTTCGTTGGCTCGTTCGTTCCCTCGTTCGTAAATACGTTCGTTCGTTCGTAATTACGTACGTTCGAAGAAAAAAAAGAACGAACGAAAGTACGTACGTACGAACGAACGAACGATCAATCGAACGTACGAATAAAAAAAGAACGTACGTACGTCAGTACGATCAAACGAACGTTATTACGTACGTACGTTTTTCTTTCGTTCGTTGGATCGTTCGTTCGATCGTTAGATCGTTCGTTCTTACGTACCTACGATCGTTCTTTCATACGTACTTACGCACGTTCGTTCGTTCCTACGTACGTTCGCTCTTTCGTTCGTCCTTACGTTTGTACGTGCGTTCGTTCGTTCATTCGTTCGTACGTACGTACGAACGTACGTATATTCATTCATTCGTACTTACATACTTACTATCGTTTTGTCGCTATTTCTTTCGTTCGTTTGTTCGTTAGATCGTACGAATGTACGTTCGTTCGTTCGTACTCACGTACGTTCGTTCGTTCGTACTCACGTACGCTCGTTCGTTCGTACTCGCGTACGTTCGTTCGTTCGTACTCACGTACGTTCGTTCGTTCACTCTTTCGTTCTTTCGTTCGATCGTTCTTTCGTTCTTTTGTTCCTTCATTCGCTCGTTCGTTGGCTCTTTCGTTCCGTCGTTCGTTCCTACGTACGTTCGTAATTACATTCGTTAGTTCGTAATTACGTACGTTCGAAGGAACAAAAGAACGAACGAACGGACGAACTAATGAAGGTACGTACGAGCGAACGAACGAACAATCGAACGTACGAATAAAAGAGAGAACGTACGTACGCCAGTACGATCAAACGAAAGTTATTTCGTACGTACGTTCTTTCTTTCGTTCGTTGGATCGTTCGTTCGATCGTTAGATCGTTCGTTCTTACGTACGTACGATCGTTCTTACGCACGTACATTCGTTCGTTCGTTCGTCCTCACGTTTGTACGTGCGTCCGTTCGTTCGATCGTTCGTATGTACGTACGTACGAACGTACGTATGTTCGTTCATTCGTACTTACATACTTACTATCGTTTTGTCGCTATTTCTTTCGTTCGTTTGTTCGTTAGATCGTACGAATTTACGTTCGTTCGTTCGTACGCACGTGCGTTCGTTCGTACTGACGTACATTCGTTCGTTCGTACTCACGTACGTTCGTTCGTTCAATCTTGTGTTCTTTCGTTCGATCGTTCGTTCGTTCTTTTGTTCCTTCGTTCGTAATTACGTACGTTCAAAGGAACAAAAGAACGAACGCAAGTACGTACGTACGAACGAACGAACGAACGAACGAATGAAGGTACGTACGAGCGAACAAACGAACAATCGAACGTACGAATAAAAGAAAGAACGTACGTACGTCAGTATGATCAAACGAACGTTATAACGTACGTACGTTCTTCTTTCGTTCGTTGGATCGTTCGTTCGATCGTTAGATCGTTCGTTCTTACGTACGTACGATCGTTCTTTCGTACATACATACGCACGTTCGTTCTTTCCAAAGTACGTTCGTTCGTTCGTCCTTACGATTGTACGTGCGTGCGTTCGTTCGTTCGTTCGTACGTACGTACGTACGAACGTACGTATGTTCGTTTATTCGTACTTACATACTTAGTATCGTTTTGTCGCTATTTCTTTCGTTCGTTTTTCGTTAGATCGTACGAATGTACGTGCGTTCGTTCGTACTCACGAACGTTCGTTCGTTCGTGCTCACGTACGTTCGTTCGTTCGTACACACGTACGTTCGTTCGTTCAATATTTCGTTCTTTCGTTCGATCGTTTCGTTCGTTCTTTTGTTCCTTCGTTCGATCATTTCATCGTTTGATCCTTCCATCGTTCGTTCTATTCTACATACGTACGTACGTTCGTTATTTCGATGGTTCGTTCGTTCATTTGCACGTTCGTTGGCTCGTTCGTTCATTCGTTCGTTCGTAATTACGTTCGTAATTACGTTCGTTCGTTCGTAATTACGTACGTTCGACGGAACAAAAGAACAAACGAAAGTACGTACGTACGAACGAGCGAACGAACGAACGAATGAAGGAATGCACGAGCGAACGAACGAACAATCGAACGTACGAATAAAAGAAAGAACGTACGTACGTCAGTACGATCAAACGAACGTTATTACGTACGTACTTTCTTTCTTTCGTTCGTTCGTTTCGTTCGTTCTTTTGTTCCTTCGTTCGATCATTTCATCGTTTGATCGTTCCTTCGTTCGTTCTATTCTACGTACGTACGTACGTTCGTTATTTCGATGGTTCGTTCGTTCATTTGCTCGTTCGTTGGCTCGTTCGTTCCTACGTACGTTCGTAATTACGTACGTTCGAAGGAACAAAAGAACGTACTAAAGTACGTAAGTACGAACGAACGAATGAAGGTACGTACGAGCGAAAGGACGAACAATCGACCGAACGAATAAAAGAAAGAACGTACGTACGTCAGTACGATCAAACGAACGTTATTACGTACGTACTTTCTTTCTTTCGTTCGTTCGATCATTAGATCATTCGTTCGTTCCGACGTACGTTCGTTCGTTCGTTCGTCCTTACGTTTGTACGTGCGTACGTTCGTTCGTTCGTTCGTACGTACGTACGTACGAACGTACGTATGTTCGTTCGTTCGTACTTACATACTTACTATCGTTTTGTCGCTATTTCTTTCGTTCGTTTATTCGTTACATCGTATGAATGTACGTTCGTTCGTTCGTACTAACGTTCATTCGTTCGTACTCACGTACGTTCGTTCGTACTCACGTACGTTCGTTCGTTCAATCTTTCGTTCTTTCGTTCTTTTGTTCCTTCGTTCGATCATTTCATCGTTTGATCCTTCCTTCGTTCGTTCTATTCTACGTACGTACGTACGTTCGTTATTTCGATGGTTCGTTCGTTCATTCGCTCGCTCGTTGGCTCGTTCGTTCATTCGTTCGTTCCTACGTACGTTCGTAATTACGTTCGTTCGTTCGTAATTACGTACGTTCGAAGGAACAAAAGAACGAACGAAAGTACGTACGTACGAACGAACGAACAAAAGAAGGTACGTACGAGCGAACGAACGAACAATCGAACGTACGAATAAAAGAAAGATCGTGCGTACGTCAGTACGATCAAACGAACGTTATTCCGTACGTACGTTCTTTCTTACGTTTGTACGTGCGTACGTTCGTTCGTTCTGTCGTACGTACGTACGTCCGAACGTACGTATGTTCATTTATTCATACTTACATACTTGCTATCGTTTTGTCGCTATTTCTTTCGTTCGTTTGTTCGTTAGATCGTACGTACTTTCGTTATTTCGATGGTTCGTTCGTTCATTCGATCGTTCGTTGGCTCGTTTTTTCATTCGTTCGTTCCTACGCACGTTCGTAATTACGTTCGTTCGTTCGTAATTACGTACGTTCGAAGGTACAAAAGAACGAACGAAAGTACGTATGGACGAACGAATGAATGTAGGTACGTATGAGCGAACGAACGAACAATCGAATGTACGAATAAAAGAAAGAACTACGTACGTCAGTACGATCAAACGAACGTTATTACGTACGTACGTTCTTTCTTTCGTTCGTTCGATCGTTCGGTCGATCGTTAGATCGTTCGTTCATACGTACGTACGATCGTTCTTTCGTACGTACTTACGCACGTTCGTTCGTTCCTACGTACGTTCGTTCGTTCGTTCTTTCGTTCGTTCGTTCGTCCTTACGTTTGTACGTGCGTACGTTCGTTCGTTCGTACGTACGTACGTACGAACATACGTATGTTCGTTCGTTCGTTCTTTTGTTCCTTCGTTCGATCATTTCATCGTTTGATCCTTCCTTCCTTCGTTAAATTCTAAGTACGTACGTACGTTCGTTATTTCGATGGTTCGTTCGTTCATTCGCTCGTTCGTTGGCTCGTTCGTTCATTCGTTCGTTCCTACGTACGTTCGTAATTACGTTCGTTCTTTCGTAATTACGTACGTTCGGAGGAACAAAAGAACGAACGAAAGTACGTACGTTTGAACGAACGAAAGCACGTACGTACGAACGAACGAAAGTACGTACGTACGAACGAACGAACGAACGAACGAATAGGTACGTACGAGCGAACGAACGAACAATCGAACGTTCGAATAAAAGAAAGAACGTACGTACGTCAGTACGATCAAACGAACGTTATTACGTACGTACGTTCTTTCTTTCGTTCGTTCTATCGTTCGTTCGTTCGTACTTACATATTTACTATCGTTTTGTCGCTATTTCTTTCGTTCGTTTGTTCGTTGGATCGTACGAATGTACGTTCGTTCGTTCGTACTCACGTACGTTCGTTCGATCGTACTCAAGTACGTTCGTTCGTTCGTACTCACGTACGTTCGTTCGTTCAATCTTTCGTTCTTTCTTTCGATCGTTCGTTCGTTCTTTTGTTCCTTCGTTCGTTCGATTCTACGTACGTTCTTTCGTTATTTCGATGGTTCGTTCGTTCATTCGCTCGTTCGTTCATTCGTTCGTACCTACGTACGTTCGTAATTTCGTAATTACGTTTGTTCGAAGGAACAATAGAACGAACGAAAGTACGTACGTACGAACGAACGAACGAACGAACGAACGAATGAAGGTACGTACGAGCGAACGAACGAACAATCGAACGTACGAATAAAAGAAAGAACGTACGTACGTCAGTACGATCAAACGAACGTTATTACATACGTACGTTCTTTCTTTCGTTCGTTGGATCGTTCGTTCGATCGTTAGATCGTTCGTTCTTACGTACGTACGATCGTTCTTTCCTACGTACTTACGCACGTTCGTTCGTTCCTACGTACGTTCGTTCGTTCGTCCTTACGTTTGTATGTGTGTACGTTCGTTCGTTCGTTCGTACGTACGTCTGTACGAACGTACGTATGTTCGTTCATTCGTACTTACGTACTTACTTTCGTTTTGTCGGTATTTCATTCGTTCATTTGTTCGTTAGATCGAACGAACGTACGTTCCTTCGTTCGTACTCACGTACGTTCTTTCTTTCGATCTCTCGTTCTTTCGTTCGATCTTTCCTACGTTCGTACGTTCGTTCGTTCGTTCTTTTGTTCCTTCGTTCGATCATTTCATCGTTTGATCCTTCCTTCGTTCGTTCTATTCTACGTACGTACGTACGTTCGGTATTTCGATGGTTCATTCGTTCATTCGCCCGTTCTTTCATTCGTTCGTTCGTTGGCTCGTTCGTTCCTTCGTTCGTTCCTACGTACGTTCGTAATTACGTTCTTTCGATCGTAATTACGTAAGTTCGAAGGAACAAAAGAACGAACGAAAGTACGTACATACGAACGAACGAACGAACGAACGAATGAAGGTACGTACGAGCGGACGAACGAAAAATCGAACGTACGAATAAAAGAAAGAACGTCAGTACGATCAAACGAACCTTATTACGTACGTTCTTTCTTTCGTTTGTTGGATCGTTCGTTCTTACGTACGTACGATCGTTCTTTCGTACGTACTTACGCAGGTTCGTTAGTTTCTACGTACGCTCGTTCGTTCGTTCGTCCTTACGTTTGTATGTGTGTACGTTCGTTCGTTCGTTCGTACGTACGTCTGTACGAACGTACGTATGTTCGTTCATTCGTACTTACGTACTTACTTTCGTTTTGTCGCTATTTCTTTCGTTCGTTTGTTCATTAGAACGAACGAACGTACATTCCTTCGTTCGTACTCACGTACGTTCTTTCTTTCGATCTTTCGTTCTTTCGTTCGATCGTTCGTACGTTCGTACATTCGTTCGTTCGTTCTTTTGTTCCTTCGTTCGATCATTTCAACGTTTGATCCTTCCTTCGCTCGTTCTATTTTACGTACGTACGTACGTTCGTTATTTCGATCGCTTGTTCTTTCATTCGCTCGTTCGTTCATTCGTTCGTTCGTTGGCTCGTTCGTTCCTTCGTTCGTTCCTACGTACGTTCGTAATTACGTTCTTTCGTTCGTAATTACGTAAGTTCGAAGGAATAAAAGAACGAACGAAAGTACGTACTTACGAACGAACGAACGAACGAACGAACGAATGAAGATACGTACGAGCGAACGAACAAACAATCGAACTTACGAATAAAAGAAAGAACGTACGTACGTCAGTACGATCAAACGAAACTTATTACGTACGTACGTTCTTTCTTTCGTTCGTTGGATCGTTCGTTCGATCGTTAGATCGTTCGTTCTTACGTACGTACGATCGTTCATTCGTACGTACTTACGCACGTTCGTTCGTTCCTACGTACGTTCGTTCGTTCCTTCGTTCGTCCTTACGTTTGTACGTCTGTTCGTTCATTCGTACTTACGTATTTACTTTCGTTTTGTCGCTCTTTCTTTCGTTCGTTTGTTCGTTAGATCGAACGAACGTACGTTCCTTCGTTCGTACTCGCGTACGTTCGTTCTTTTAATCTTTGGTTCCTTCGTTCGATCATTCCATCGATTGATCCCTCCTTCGATCGTTCTATTCTACGTACGTACGTACGTTCGTTATTTCGATGGTTCGTTCGTTCATTCGCTCTTTCGTTCATTCGTTTGTTCGTTGGCTCGTTCGTTCCTTCTTTCGTTCCTACGTACGTTCGTTCGTTCGTAATTACGTACGTTCGAAGGAACACAAGAACGAACCAATGTACGTATGTACGAACGAACGAACGAACGAATGAAGGTACGTGGGAGAGAACGAGCGAACAATCGAACGTACGAATAAAAGAAAGAATGTACGTATGTCAGTACTAGCAAACGAACGTTATTACGTACGTACGTTCTTTCTTTCGTTCGATCGTTCGTTCGATCGTTAGATCGTTTGTTCTTACGTACGTACGATCGTTCTTTCGTACGTACTTACGCACGTTCGTTCGTTCCTACGTACGTTCGTTCGTTCGTTCGTCCTTACGTTTGTACATGCGTACATTCGTTCGTTCGTTCGTACGTACGTACGTACGAACGTACGATTGTTCGTTCATTCGTACTTACATACTTTCTATCGTTTTGTCGTTATTTCTTTCGTTCGTTTGTTCGTTAGATCGTACGAATGTACGTTCGTTCGTTCGTACTCACGTACGTTCGTTCGTTCAATCTTTCGTTCTTTCGTTCGATCGCTCGTTCGTTCTTTTGTTCCTTCGTTCGATCATTTCATCGTTTGATCCTTCCTTCGTTCGTTCTAGTCTACGTACGTACGTACGTTCGTTATTTCGATGGTTCGTTCGTTCATTCGCTCGTTCGTTGGCTCGTTCGTTCATTCGTTCTTTCCTACGTACGTTCGTAATTACGTTCGTTTGTTCGTAATTACGTACGTTCGAAGGAACAAAAGAACGAAAGAAAGTACGTACGTACGAACGAACGAACGAACGAATGAAGGTACGTACGAGCGAACGAACGAACAATCGAACTTACGAATAAAGGAAAGAACGTACGTACGTCAGAACGATCAAACAAACATTATTACGTACGTACGTTCTTTCTTTCGTTCGTTGGATCGTTCGTTCGATCGTTAGCTCGTTCGTTCTTACGTACGTACGATCGTTCTTTCGTACGTACTTACGCATGTTCGTTCTTTCCTACGTACGTTCGTTCCTTCGTTCGTCCTTACGTTTGTACGTGTGTATGTTCGTTCGTTCGTTCGTACGTACGTCCGTACGAACGTACGTATGTTCGTTCATTCGTACTTACGTACTTACTTTCGTTTTGTCGCTATTTCTTTCGTTCGTTTGTTCGTTAGATCGAAGGAACGTACGTTCCTTCGTTCGTAATTACGTACGTTCGAAGGAACAAAAGAGCGAACGAAAGTACGTACGTACGAACGAACGAATGAAGGTACGGATCGGTCGTTCGATCGTTAGATCGTTCGTTCTTAAATACTTACGATCGTACTTTCGTACGTACTTACCCACGTTCGTTCGTTCCTACGTACGTTCGTTCGTTCGTTCGTTCCTACGTACGTTCGTTCGTTCGTTCGTCCTTACGTTTTTACGTGCGTACGTTCGTTCGTTCGTTCGTACGTACGTACGTACGAACGTACGTATTTTCGTTCATTCGTACTTACACACTTACTATCGTTTTGTCGTTATTTCTTTCGTTTCTTTGTTCGTTAGATCGTACGAATGTACGTTCATTCGTTCGTACTCACGTACGTTCGTTCGTTCTTACAGACGTACGTTCGTTCGTTCAATCTTTCGTTCTTTCTTTCGATCGTTCGTTCGTTCTTTTGTTCCTTCGTTCGATCATTTCATCGTTTGATCCTTCCTTCGTTCGTTCTATTCTACGTTCGTTATTTCGATGTTTCGTTCGTTCATTCGGTCGTTCGTTGGCTCGTTAGTTCATTCGTTCGTTCCTACGTACGTTCGTAATTACGTTCGTTCGTTCGTAATTACGTACATTCGAAAGAACAAAAGAACGAACGAAAGTACGTACGTACGAACGAACGAACGAACGAACGAACGAACGAACGAACGAATGAAGGTACGTTCTTTTGTTCGAAGGAACAAAAGAACGAACGAAAGTACGTACGTACGAATGAACGAACGAACGAACGAATGAAGGTACGTACGAGCGAACGAACGAACAATCGAACGTACGAATAAAACAAAGAACGTACGTACGTCAGTACGATCAAACGAACGTTATTACGTACCTACGTTCTTTCTTTCGTTCGATGGATCGTTCGTTCGATCGTTAGATCGTTCGTTCGATCATTAGATCGTTCGTTCGATCGTTAGATCGTTGGTTCGATCGTTAGATCGTTCGTTCTTACGTACGTACGTTCGTTCTTTCGTACGTACTTACGCACGTTCTTTCGTTCCTACGTACGTTCGTTCGTTCGTTCGTTCGTACGTATGTTCGTTCATTCGTACTTACGTACTTACTTTCGTTTTGTCGCTATTTCTTTCGTTCGTTTGTTCGTTAGATCGAACGAACGTACGTTCCTTCGTTCGTACTCACGTACGTTCTTTCTTTCGATCTTTCGTTCTATCGTTCGATCGTTCGTACGTTCGTACGTTCGTTCGTTCGTTCTTTTGTGCCTTCGTTCGATCATTCCATCGTTTGATCCTTCCTTCGCTCGTTCTATTCTACGTACGTACGTACGTTCGTTATTTCGAAGGTTCGTTCGTTCATACGCTCGTTCGTTCGTTCGTTCGTTCGTTGGCTCGTTCGTTCGTTGGCTCGTTCGTTCGTTGGCTCGTTCCTCCCTTCGTTCGTTCCTACGTACGTTCGTAATTACGTTCGTTTGTTCGTAATTACGTAAGTTCGAAGGAACAAAAGAACGAACGAAAGTACGTACTTACGAACGAACGAACGAACGATTGAAGGTACGTACGAGCGAACGAACGAACAATCGAACGTACGAATAAAAGAAAGAACGTACGTACGTCAGTTCGATCAAACGAACGTTATTACGTACGTACGTTCTTTCTTTTGTTCGTTGGATCATTCGTTCGATCGTTAGATCGTTCGTTCTTACGTACGTACGATCGTTCTTTCGTACGTACTTACGCACGTTCGTTCGTTCCTACGTACGTTCGTTCGTTCGTTCGTCCTTACGTCTGTACGTGTGTACGTTCGTTCGTTCGTTCCTTCGTACGTACGTCCGTACGAACGTACGTCTGTTCGTTCATTCGTACTTACGTACTTACTTTCGTTTTGTCGCTATTTCTTTCGTCCGCTTGTTTGTTAGATCGAACGAACTTCGTTCGTACTCACGTACGTTCTCTCTTTCGATCTTTCGTTCTTTCGTTCGATCGTTCCTACGTTCGTACGTTCGTTCGGTCGTTCTTTCGTTCCTTCGTTCGATCATTCCTATTTTTTTATCCCTCCTTCGATCGTTCTATTCTACGTACGTACGTACGTTCGTTATTTCGATTGTTCGTTCGTTCAATCGCTCGTTCGTTCATTCGTTCGTTCGTTGGCTCGTTCGTTCCTTCGTTCGTTCCTACGTACGTTCGTAATTACGTTCGTTCGTCCGTAATTATGTACGTTCGAAGGAACAAAAGAACGAACGAAAGTACGTACGTACGAACGTACGAACGAACGAACGTACGTACGTCAGTACGATCAAACGAACGCTATTACGTAGGTACGTTCTTTCTTTCGTTCGATCTTTCGTTCGATCGTTAGATCGTTTGTTTTTACGTACGTACGATCTTTCTTTCGTACGTACTTACGCACGTTCGTTCGTTCCTACGTACGTTCTTTCGCTTGTTCGTCCTTACGTTTGTACGTGCGAACGTTCGTTCGTTCGTTCGTACGTACGTACGTACGAACGTACGTACGTACGAACGTACGTATGTTCGTTCATTCGTACTTACATACTTGCTATCGTTTTGTCGCTATTTCTTTCGTTCGTTGGTTCGTTAGATCGTACGAATGTACGTTCGTTCGTTCGTACTCACGTACGTTCGTTCGTTCGTACTCACGTACGTTCGTTCGTTCAATCATTCGTTTTTTCGATCGATCGTTCGTTCGTTCTTTTGTTCCGTCTTTCGATCATTTCATCGTTTGATCCTTCCTTCGTTCGTTCTATTCTACGTACGTACGTACGTTCGTTATTTCGATGTTTCGTTCGTTCATTCGCTCGTTCGTTGGCTCGTTAGTTCATTCGTTCGTTCCTACGTACGTTCGTAATTACGTTCGTTCTTTTGTTCGAAGGAACAAAAGAACGAACGAAAGTACGTACGTACGAATGAACGAACGAACGAACGAATGAAGGTACGTACGAGCGAACGAACGAACAATCGAACGTACGAATAAAAGAAAGAACGTACGTACGTCAGTACGATCAAACGAACGTTATTACGTACCTACGTTCTTTCTTTCGTTCGATGGATCGTTCGTTCGATCGTTAGATCGTTCGTTCGATCGTTAGATCGTTCGTTCGATCGTTAGATCGTTCGTTCGATCATTAGATCGTTCGTTCGATCGTTAGATCGTTCGTTCTTACGTACGTACGTTCGTTCTTTCGTACGTACTTACGCACGTTCGTTCGTTCCTACGTACGTTCGTTCGTTCGTTCGTTCGTCCTTACGTTTGTACGTGTGTACGTTCGTTCGTTCGTTCGTACGTACGTCCGTACGAACGTACGTATGTTCGTTCATTCGTACTTACGTACTTACTTTCGTTTTGTCGCCATTTCTTTCGTTCGTTTGTTCGTTAGATCGAACGAACGTACGTTCCTTCGTTCGTACTCACGTACGTTCTTTCTTTCGATCTTTCGTTCTATCGTTCGATCGTTCGTACGTTCGTACGTTCGTTCGTTCGTTCTTTTGTGCCTTCGTTCGATCATTCCATCGTTTGATCCTTCCTTCTTTCGTTCTGTTCTACGTACGTACGTACGTTCGTTATTTCGAAGGTTCGTTCGTTCATACGCTCGTTCGTTCATTCGTTCGTTAGTTGGCTCGTTCGTTCGTTGGCTCGTTCCTCCCTTCGTTCGTTCCTACGTACGTTCGTAATTACGTTCGTTTGTTCGTAATTACGTAAGTTCGAAGGAACAAAAGAACGAACGAAAGTACGTACTTACGAACGAACGAACGAACGATTGAAGGTACGTACGAGCGAACGAACGAACAATCGAACGTACGAATAAAAGAGAGAACGTACGTACGTCAGTTCGATCAAACGAACGTTATTACGTACGTACGTTCTTTCTTTTGTTCGTTGGATCATTCGTTCGATCGTTAGATCGTTCGTTCTTACGTACGTACGATCGTTCTTTCGTACGTACTTACGCACGTTCGTTCGTTCCTACGTACGTTCGTTCGTTCGTTCGTCCTTACGTCTGTACGTGTGTACGTTCGTTCGTTCGTTCCTTCGTACGTACGTCCGTACGAACGTACGAACGAACGAACGTACGAACGAACGAACGTACGTACGTCAGTACGATCAAACGAACGCTATTACGTAGGTACGTTCTTTCTTTCGTTCGATCTTTCGTTCGATCGTTAGATCGTTTGTTTTTACGTACGTACGATCTTTCTTTCGTACGTACTTACGCACGTTCGTTCGTTCCTACGTACGTTCTTTCGCTTGTTCGTCCTTACGTTTGTACGTGCGAACGTTCGTTCGTTCGTTCGTACGTACGTACGTACGAACGTACGTATGTTCGTTCATTCGTACTTACATACTTGCTATCGTTTTGTCGCTATT
This sequence comes from Octopus bimaculoides, assembly GCF_046866305.1. NCBI lineage: Eukaryota > Metazoa > Mollusca > Cephalopoda > Octopoda > Octopodidae > Octopus > Octopus bimaculoides. The sequence continues at coordinate 7,646,823 of NC_142953.1, forward strand.
TCTTTCGTTCGTTGGTTCGTTAGATCGTACGAATGTACGTTCGTTCGTTCGTACTCACGTACGTTCGTTCGTTCGTACTCACGTACGTTCGTTCGTTCAATCATTCGTTTTTTCGATCGATCGTTCGTTCGTTCTTTTGTTCCTTCTTTCGATCATTTCATCGTTTGATCCTTCCTTCGTTCGTTCTATTCTACGTACGTACGTACGTTCGTTATTTCGATGTTTCGTTCGTTCATTCGCTCGTTCGTTGGCTCGTTAGTTCATTCGTTCGTTCCTACGTACGTTCGTAATTACGTTCGTTCTTTTGTTCGAAGGAACAAAAGAACGAACGAAAGTACGTACGTACGAATGAACGAACGAACGAACGAATGAAGGTACGTACGAGCGAACGAACGAACAATCGAACGTACGAATAAAAGAAAGAACGTACGTACGTCAGTACGATCAAACGAACGTTATTACGTACCTACGTTCTTTCTTTCGTTCGATGGATCGTTCGTTCGATCGTTAGATCGTTCGTTCGATCGTTAGATCGTTCGTTCGATCGTTAGATCGTTCGTTCGATCATTAGATCGTTCGTTCGATCGTTAGATCGTTCGTTCTTACGTACGTACGTTCGTTCTTTCGTACGTACTTACGCACGTTCGTTCGTTCCTACGTACGTTCGTTCGTTCGTTCGTTCGTCCTTACGTTTGTACGTGTGTACGTTCGTTCGTTCGTTCGTACGTACGTCCGTACGAACGTACGTATGTTCGTTCATTCGTACTTACGTACTTACTTTCGTTTTGTCGCCATTTCTTTCGTTCGTTTGTTCGTTAGATCGAACGAACGTACGTTCCTTCGTTCGTACTCACGTACGTTCTTTCTTTCGATCTTTCGTTCTATCGTTCGATCGTTCGTACGTTCGTACGTTCGTTCGTTCGTTCTTTTGTGCCTTCGTTCGATCATTCCATCGTTTGATCCTTCCTTCTTTCGTTCTGTTCTACGTACGTACGTACGTTCGTTATTTCGAAGGTTCGTTCGTTCATACGCTCGTTCGTTCATTCGTTCGTTCGTTGGCTCGTTCGTTCGTTGGCTCGTTCCTCCCGTCGTTCGTTCCTACGTACGTTCGTAATTACGTTCGTTTGTTCGTAATTACGTAAGTTCGAAGGAACAAAAGAACGAACGAAAGTACGTACTTACGAACGAACGAACGAACGAATGAAGGTACGTACGAGCGAACGAACGAACAATCGAACGTACGAATAAAAGAAAGAACGTACGTACGTCAGTACGATCAAACGAACGTTATTACGTACGTACGTTCTTTCTTTCGTTCGTTGTATCATTCGTTCGATCGTTAGATCGTTCGTTCTTACGTACGTACGATCGTTCTTTCGTACGTACTTACGCACGTTCGTTCGTTCCTACGTACGTTCGTTTGTTCGTTCGTCCTTACGTTTGTACGTGTGTACGTTCGTTCGTTAGTTCGTTCGTACGTACGTCCGTACGAACGTACGTCTGTTCGTTCATTCGTACTTACGTACTTACTTTCGTTTTGTCGCTATTTCTTTCGTCGCTTGTTCGTTAGATCGAACGAACGTACATTTCTTCGTTCGTACTCACGTACGTTCTCTCTTTCGATCTTTCGTTCTTTCGTTCGATCGTTCCTACGTTCGTACGTTCGTTCGTTCGTTCTATTCTACGTACGTACGTACGTCGTTATTTCGATGGTTCGTTCGTTCCTTCGCTCGTTCGTTGGCTCGTTCGTTCATTCGTTCATTCCTACGTACGTTCGTAATTACATTCGTTCGTTCGTAATTACGTACGTTCGAAGGAACAAAAGAACGAACGAAAGTACGTACGTACGAACGAACGAACGAACGAATGAAGGTACGTACGAGCGAACGAACGAACAATCGAACGTACGAATAAAAGAAAGAACGTACGTACGTCAGTACGATCAAACGAACGTTATTACGTACGTACGTTCTTTCTATCGTTCGTTCGATCGTTCTTTCGATCGTTAGATCGTTCGTACTTACGTACGTACGATCGTTCTTTCGTACGTACTTACGCAAGTAAGTTCGTTCCTACGTACGTTCGTTCGTTCGTCCTTACGTTTGTACGTGCGTACGTTCGTTCGTTCGTACGTACGTACGTACGAACGTACGTATGTTCGTTCGTTCGTACTTACATACTATCATTTTGTCGCTATTTCATTCGTTCGTTTGTTCGTTAGATCATACGAATGTACGATCGTTCGTTCGTACTCACGTACGTTCGTTCGTACGTACCCACGTACGTTCGTTCGTTCGTACTCACGTACGTTCGTTTGTTCGTACTCACGTACGTTCGTTCGTTCGTACACACGTACGTTCGTTCGTTCAATCTTTCGTTTTTTCGTTCGATCGTTTGTGCGTTCTTTTGTTCCTTCGGTCGATCATTTCATCGTTTGATCCTTCCTTCGTTCGTTCTATTCTACGTACATACGTACGTTCGTTATTTCGATGGTTCGTTCGTTCATTCGCTCGTTCGTTGGATCTTTCGTTCATTCGTTCATTCCTACGTACGTTCGTAATTACGTTCGTTCGTTCGTAATTACGTACGTTCGAAGGAACAAAAGAACGAATGAAAGTACGTACGTACGAACGAACGAACGAACGAACGAATGAAGGTACGTACGAGCGAACGAACGAACAATCGAACGTACGAATAAAAGAAAGATCGTACGTACGTCAGTACGATCAATCGAACGTTATTACGTACGTACGTTCTTTCTTTCGTTCGTTGGACCGTTCGTTGGATCGTTAGATCGTTCGTTCTTACGTACGTACGAACGTTCTTTCGTACGTGCATACGCACGTTCGTTCATTCCTACGTACGTTCGTTCGTTCGTTTGTCCTTACGTTTTTACGTGCGTACGGTCGTTCGTTCGTACTTAGATACTTACTATCGTTTTGTCGTTATTTCTTTCGTTCTTTTGTTCGTTAGATCGTACGAATGTACGTTCGTTCGTTCGTACTCACGTACGTTCGTTCGTTCGTGCTCACGTACGTTCGTGCGTTCGCACACACGTACGTTCGTTCATTCAATCTTTCGTTCTTTCGTTCGATCGTTTCGTTCGTTCTTTTGTTCCTTCGTTCGATAATTTCATCATTTGATCCTTCCTTCGTTCGTTCTATTCTACGTATGTACGTACGTTCGTTATTTCGATGGTTCGTTCGTTGGCTCGTTCGTTCATTCGTTCATTCCTACGTAGTTCATTCCTGACGTACGTACGTTCGATTGTTCGTTCGTTCGCTCGTTCGTACCTTCATTCGTTCGTTCGTTCGTTCGTTCGTACGTACGTACTTTCGTTCGTTCTTTTGTTCCTTCGAACGAACGTAATTACGAACGTACGTAGGAACGAACGAATGAACGAACGAGCCAACCAACAAGCGAATGAACGAACGAACCATCGAAATAACGAACGTACGTACGTACGTAGAATCGAACGAACGAAGGAAGGATCAAACGATGAAACGATCGAACGAAGGAACAAAAGAACGAACGAACGATCGAAAGAAAGAACGAAAGATTGAACGAACGAACGTAGGTGAGTACGAACGAACGAACGTACGTGAGTACGAACGAACGAACGTACATTCGTACGATCTAACGAACAAACGAACGCAAGAAATAGCGACAAAACGATAGTAAGTATGTAAGTACGAACGAACGAACATGCGTACGATCGTACGTACGTACGTACGAACGAACGAACGAACGTAAGCTAGTACAAACGTAAGGACGAACAAACGAACGAACGTACGTAGGAACGAACGAACGTGCGTAAGTACGTACAAAAGATAGGTCGTACGTACGTAAGAACGAACGATCTAACGATCGAACGAACGATCGAACGTAGTTCGTAATTACGTTCGTTCGTTCGTAATTATGTACGTTCGAAGGAACAAGAGAACGAACGAAAGAAAGAACGTACGTACGTAATAACGATCGTTTGATCGCACTGACGTACGTACGTTCTTTCTTTTATTCGTACGTTCGATTGTTCGTTCGTTCGCTCGTACGTACCTTCATTCGTTCGTTCGTTCGTTCGTACGTACGTACTTTCGTTCGTTCTTTTGTTCCTTCGAACGAACGTAATTACGAACGTACGTAGGAACGAACGAATGAACGAACGAGCCAACCAACAAGCGAATGAACGAACGAACCATCGAAATAACGAACGTACGTACGTACGTAGAATCGAACGAACGAAGGAAGGATCAAACGATGAAACGATCGAACGAAGGAACAAAAGAACGAACGAACGATCGAAAGAAAGAACGAAAGATTGAACGAACGAACGTAGGTGAGTACGAACGAACGAACGTACGTGAGTACGAACGAACGAACGTACATTCGTACGATCTAACGAACAAACGAACGCAAGAAATAGCGACAAAACGATAGTAAGTATGTAAGTACGAACGAACGAACATGCGTACGATCGTACGTACGTACGTACGAACGAACGAACGAACGTAAGCTAGTACAAACGTAAGGACGAACAAACGAACGAACGTACGTAGGAACGAACGAACGTGCGTAAGTACGTACAAAAGATAGGTCGTACGTACGTAAGAACGAACGATCTAACGATCGAACGAACGATCGAACGTAGTTCGTAATTACGTTCGTTCGTTCGTAATTATGTACGTTCGAAGGAACAAGAGAACGAACGAAAGAAAGAACGTACGTACGTAATAACGATCGTTTGATCGCACTGACGTACGTACGTTCTTTCTTTTATTCGTACGTTCGATTGTTCGTTCGTTCGCTCGTACGTACCTTCATTCGTTCGTTCGTTCGTTCGTACGTACGTACTTTCGTTCGTTCTTTTGTTCCTTCGAACGAACAATCGAACGTACGACTAAAAGAAAGAACGTACGTACGTCAGTACGATCAAACGAACGTTATTACGTACGTACATTCTTTCTTTCGTTCGTTCGATCGTTCGTTCGATCGTTAGATCGTTCGTTCTTGCGTACGTACGATCGTTCTTTCGTACGTACTTATGCTCGTTCGTTCGTTCCTACGTACGTTCGTTCGTTCGTTCGTCCTTACATTTGTACGTATGTTCGTTCATTCGTACTTACGTACTTACTTTCGTTTTGTCGCTATTTCTTTCGTTCGTTTGTTCGTTAGATCGAACGAACGTACGTTCCTTCGTTCGTACTCACGTAGGTTCTTTCTTTCGATCTTTCGTTCTTTCGTTCGATCGTTCGTACGTTCGTACGTTCGTTTGTTCGTACTCACGTACGTTCGTTTGTTCGTACTCACGTACGTTCGTTCGTTCGTATGCACGTACGTTCGTTCGTTCAATCTTTCGTCGCAATTTCTTTCGTTCGTCTGTTCGTTAGATCGTACGTATGTACGTTCGTTCGTTCGTACTCACGTACGATCGTTCGTTCTTACTCACGTACGTTCGTTTGTTCGTACTCCCGTACGTTCGTTCGTTCAATCTTTCGTTCTTTCGTTCGATATTTCGTTCGTTCTTTTGTTCCTACGTTCCATCATTTCATCGTTTGATCCTTCCTTCGTTCGTTCTATTCTACGTACGTACGTTCGTTATTTCGATGGTTCGTTCGTTCATTCGCTCGTTCGTTGGCTCGTTCGTTCATTCGTTCTTTCCTACGTACGTTAGTAATTACGTTCGTTCGTTCGTAATTACGTACGTTCGAAGGAACAAAAGAACGAACGAAATTACGTTCGTACGAACGAACGATCGAACGAACGAATGAAGGTACGTACGAGCGAACGAACGAACAATCGAACGTACGAATAAAAGAAAGAACGTACGTACGTTAGTACGATCAAACGAACGTTATTACGTACGTCCGTTCTTTCTTTCGTTCGTTGGATCGTTCGTTCGATCGTTAGATCGTTCGTTCTTACGTACGTACGATCGTTCTTTCGTACGTACTTACGCACTTTCGTTCGTTCCAACGTACGTTCGTTCCAACGTACGTTCGTTCCAACGTACGTTCGTTCGTTCGTTCGTCCTTACGTTTGTACGTGCCTACGTTCGTTCGTTCGTTCGTACGTACGTATGTTCGTTTATTCGTTTTTACATACTTACTATCGATTTGTCGCTATTTCTTTCGTTCGTTTGTTCGTTAGATCATACGAATGTACGTTCGTTCGTTCGTACTCACGTACGTTCGTTCGTTCAATCTTTCGTTCTTTCATTCGATCGTTCGTTCGTTCTTTTCTTCCTTCGTTCGATCATTTCATCGTTTGATCCTTCCTTCGTTCGTTCTATCCTACGTACGTACTTTCGTTATTTCGATGGTTCGTTCGTTCATTCGCTCGTTCGTTGGCTCGTTCGTTCATTCGTTCGTTCCTACGTACGTTCGTAATTACGTTCGTTCGTTCGTAATTACGTACGTTCGAAGGAACAAAAGAACGAACGAAATTATGTAGGTACGAACGAACGATCGAACGAACGAATGAAGGTACGTACGAGCAAACGAACGAACAATCGAACGTACGAATAAAAGAAAGAACGTACGTACGTTAGTACGATCAAACGAACGTTATTACGTACGTCCGTTCTTTCTTTCGTTCGTTGGATCGTTCGTTCGATTGTTAGATCGTTCGTTCTTACGTACGTACGATCGTTCTTTCGTACGTACTTACGCACGTTCGTTCGTTCCTACGTACGTTCGTTCGTTCGTTCGTCCTTACGTTTGAACGTGCGTACGTTCGTTCGTTCTTTCGTTCGTTCGTACGTACGTATGTTCTTTCATTCGTACTTACATACTTACTATCGTTTTGTCGCTATTTCTTTCGTTCGTTCGTTCGTTAGATTGTACGAATTTACGTTCGTTCGTTCGTACTCACGTACGTTCGTTCGTTCAATCTTTCTTTCTTTCATTCGATCGTTCGTTCGTTCTTTTGTTCCTTCGTTCGATCATATCATCGTTTGATCCTTCCTTCGTTCGTTCGATTCTACGTACGTACTTTCGTTATTTCGATGGTTCGTTCGTTCATTCGCTCGATCGTTGGCTCTTTCGTTCATTCGTTCGTTCCTACGTACGTTCGTAATTACGTTCGTTCGTTCGTAATTACGTACGTTCGAAGAAACAAAAGAATGAACGAAAGTACGTACGTACGAACGAACGAACGAATGAAGGTACGTACGAGCGAACGAACGAACAATCGAACGTACGAATAAAAGAAAGAACGTACGTACGTCAGTACGATCAAATGAACGTTATTACGTACGTACGTTCTTTCTTTCGTTCGTTCGATCGTTCGTTCGATCGTTGGATCGTTCGTTCTTACGTACGTACGATCGTTCTTTCGTACCTACTTACGCACGTTCGTTCATTCCTACGTACGTTCGTTCTTTCGTTCGTCCTTACGTTTGTACTAGCTTACGTTCGTTCGTTCGTTCGTACGTACGTACGTACGATCGTACGTATGTTCGTTCGTTCGTACTTACATACTTACTATCGTTTTGTCGCAATTTCTTTCGTTCGTTTGTTCGTTAGATCGTACGAAAGTACGTTCGTTCGTTCGTACTCACCTACGTTCGTTCGTTCAATCTTTCGTTCTTTCTTTCGATCGTTCGTTCGTTCTTTTGTTCCTTCGTTCGATCATTTCATCGTTTGATCCTTCCTTCGTTCGTTCGATTCTACGTACGTACGTACGTTCGTTATTTCGATGGTTCGTTCGTTCATTCGCTCGTTCGTTGGATCGTTCGTTCATTCGTTCGTTCCTACGTACGTTCGTAATTACGTTCGTTCGTTCGTAATTACGTTCGTTCGAAGGAACAAAAGAACGAACGAAAGTACGTACGTACGAACGAACGAACGAACGAACGAATGAAGGTACGAACGATCGAACGAACGAACAATCGAACGTACGAATAAAAGAAAGAACGTACGTACGTCAGTACGATCAAACGAACGCTATTACGTACGTACGTTCTTTATTTTGTTCGTTCGATTGTTCGTTCGATCGTTAGATCGTTCGTTCTTACGTATGTACGATCGTTCTTTCGTACCTACTTACGCACGTTCGTTCGTTCCTACGTACGTTCGTTCGTTCGTTCGTTCGTCCTTACGTTTGTACGTGCGTACGTTCGTTCGTACGTACGTACGTACGTACGTACGAACGTACGTATGTTCGTTCGTTCGTACTTACATACTTACTATCGTTTTGTCGCAATTTCTTTCGTTCGTTTGCTCGTTAGATCGTACGTATGTACGTTCGTTCGTTCGTACTCACGTACGTTCGTTCGTACGTACTCACGTACGTTCGTTCGTTCAATCTTTCGTTCTTTCGTTCGATCGTTCGTTCGTTCTTTTGTTCCTACGTTCGATCATTTCATCGTTCGAAGGAACAAAAGAACGAACGAAAGTACGTACGTACGTACGAACGTACGAACGAATGTAGTTACGTATGAGCGAACGAACGAACAATCGAACGTACGAATAAAAGAAAGAACGTACGTACGTCAGAACGATCAAACGAACGTACTACGTTCTTTATTTCGTTCGATCGTTCGTTCGATCGTTAGATCGTTCGTTCTTACGTACGTACGATCGTTCTTTCGTACGTACTTACGCGCGTTCGTTCGTTCCTATGTACGTTCGTTCGTTCGTCCTTACGTTTGTGCGTGCATACGATCGTTCGTTCGTTCGTACATAAGTACGAACGTACGTATGTCCGTTTATTCATACTTACATACTTACAATCGTTTTGTCTCTATTTCTTTCGTTCGTTCGTTCGTACTCACGTACGTTCGTTCGTTCAATCTTTCGTTCTTTCGTTCGTTCGTTCTTTTGTTCCTTCGTTCGATCATTTCATCGTTTGATCCTTCCTTCGTTCGTTCTATTCTACGTACCTACGTACGTTCGTTATTTCGATGATTCGTTCGTTCCTTCGCTCGTTCGTTGGCTCGTTCGTTCATTCGTTCGTTCCTACGTACGTACGAACGAACGACCGAACGAACGAACGAATGAAGGTACGTATGAGCGAACGAACGAAAAATCGAACGTACGAATAAAAGAAAGAACGTACGTACGTCAGTACGCTCAAATGAACGAACGTTCTTTCTTTCGTTCGTCATTACGTTTGTACGTGCGTACGTTCGTGCGTACGTTCGTTCGTTCGTTCGTTCGCTCGTAGGTACCTTCATTCGTTCGTTCGTTCGTACGTACGTACTTTCGTTCTTTCTTTTGTTCCTTCGAACGTACGTAATTACGAACGAACGTACGTAGGAACGAACGAATGAACGAACGAGCCAACGAACGAGCGAATGAACGAACGAACCATCGAAATAACGAACGTACGTACGTACGTACGTAGAATAGAACGAACGAAGGAAGGATCAAACGATGAAATGATCGAACGAAGGAACAAAAGAACGAACGAACGATCGAACGAAAGATTGAACGAACGAACGAACGTACGTGAGTACGAACAAACGTACGTGAGTACGACGAACGTACGTGAGTACGAACGAACAAACGAAAATACGCACGTACAAACGTTAGGACGAACGAACGAACGTACGTAGTAACGAATGAACGTGTGTAAGTACGTACGATAGAACGATCGTACGTACGTAAGAACGAACGATCCAACGAACGAAAGAAAGAACGTACGTACGTAATAACGTTCGTTTGATCGTAATCACGTACGTACGTTCTTTCTTTTATTCGTACGTTCGATTGTTCGTTCGTTCGCTCGTACGTACCTTCATTCGTTCGTTCGTTCGTTCGTTCGTTCGTTCGTACGCACGTACTTCCTTTCGTTCTTTTGTTCCTTCGAACGTACGTAATTACGAACGAACGAACGTAATTACGAACGTACGTAGGAATGAACGAATGAACGAACGAGCCAACGAACGAGCGAATGAACGAACGAACCATCGAAATAGCGAACGTACGTACGTAGAATAGAACGAACGAAGGAAGGATCAAACGATGAAATGATCGAACGAAGGAAGAAAAGAACGAACGAACGATCGAACGAAAGAACGAACGTACGTGAGTATGAATGAACGAACGTACGTGAGTACGAACGAACGTACGTGAGTACGAACGAACGAACATACGTGAGTACGAACGAACGAACGTACATTCGTACGATCTAACGAATAAACGAACGTAAGAAATAGCGACAAAACGATAGTAAGTATGTAAGTACGAATGAACGAATATACGTACGTTCGTACGTACGTACGTACGAACGAACGAACGCACGTACAAACGTAAGGACGAACGAAAGAACGAACGTACGTAGGAACGAACGAACGTGCGTAAGTACGTACGGAAGAACGATCGTACGTACATAAGAAGGATCGATCTAACGATCGAACGAACGAAAGAAAGAACGTACGTACGTAATAAAGTTTTATCGTACTGACGTACGTACGTTCTTTCTTTTATTTGTTCGTTCGATTGTTCGTTCGTTCGTTCGTACGTACGTACTTTCGTTCGTTCTTTTGTTCCTTCAAACGTACGTAATTACGAACGAGCGAACGTAATTACGAACGTACGTAGGAACGAACGAATGAACGAACGAGCCAACGAACGAGCGAATGAACGAACGAACCATCGAAATAACGAACTACGTACATAGAATAGAACGAACGAAGGAAGGATCAAACGATGAAATGATCGAAGGAAGGAACAAAAGAACGAACGAACGATCGAACGAAAGAACGAAAGATTGAACGAACGAACGTACATTCGTACGATCTAACGAACAAACGAACGAAAGAAATAGCGACAAAACGATAGTAAGTATGTAAGTACGAATGAACGAATATACGTACGTTCGTTCGTAAGTACGTACGAACGAACGAACGAACGAACGAACGCACGTACAAACGCAAGGACGAACGAAAGAACGAACGTACGTTGGAACGAACGAACGTGCGTAAGTACGTACGAAAGAACGATCGTAAGTACGTAAGAACGATCGTAAGTACGTAAGAACGAACGATCTAACGATCGAACGAAAGATCCAACGAAAGAAAGAACGTACGTACTTAATAACGTTCGTTTGATCATACTGACGTACGTATTGTTCTTTCTTTTATTCGTACGTTCGATTGTTCGTTCGTTCGCTCGTACATACCTTCATTCGTTCGCTCGTACATACCTTCATTCGTTCGCTCGTTCGTTCGTTCGTACGTACGTACTTTCGTTCGTTCTTTTCTTCCTTCGAACGTACGAAATTACGAACGAACGAACGTAATTACGAACGTACGTAGGAACGAACGAATGAACGAACGAGTCAACGAACGAGCGAATGAACGAACAAACCATCGAAATAACGAACGTACGTACGTACGTAGAATAGAACGAACGAAGGAAGGATCAAACGATGAAATGATCGAACGAAGGAACAAAAGAACGAAGGAGCAAAAGAACGACCGATCGATCGAACGAAAGAACGAAAGATTGAACGAACGAACGTACGTGAGTACGAACGAACGAACGTACATTCGTACGATCTAACGAACAAACGAACGAAAGAAATAGCGACAAAACGATAGTAAGTATGTAAGTACGAATGAACGAACATACGTACGTCCGTACGTACGTACGTATGAACGAACGAACGAACGTACGCACGTACAAACGTAAGGACGAACGAACGAACGAACGTACGTAGGAACGAACGAACGTGCGTAAGTACGTACGAAAGAACGATCGCACGTACGTAAGAACGAACGATCTAACGATCGAACGAACGATCCAACGAACGAAAGAAAGAACGTAAGTACGTAATAACGTTCATTTGATCGTACTGACGTACGTACGTTCTTTCATTTATTCGTACGTTCGATTGTTCGTTCATTCGCTCGTACGTACCTTCATTCGTTCGTTCGTTCGTTCGTTCGTACGTACGTACTTTCGTTCGTTCTTTTGTTCCTTCGAACGTACGTAATTACGAACGAAAGAACGTAATTACGAACGTACGTAGGAACGAATGAATGAACGAACGAGTCAACAAACGAGCGAATGAACGAACGAACCATCGAAATAACGAACGTACGTACGTAGAATAGAACGAACGAAGGAAGGATCAAACGATGAAATGATCGAACGAAGGAACAAAAGAACGAACGAACGATCGAACGAAAGAACGAAAGATTGAACGAACGAACGTACGGGAGTACGAACAAACGAACGTACGTGAGTCCGAACGAACGAACGTACATTCGTACGATCTAACGAACAAACGAACGAAAGAAATAGCGACAAAACGATAGTAAGTATGTAAGTACGAATGAAAGAACATACGTACGTACGAACGAACGAACGAACGTACGCACGTACAAACGTATGGACGAACGAACGAACGAACGTACGTAGGAACGAACGAACGTGCGTAAGTACGTACGAAAGAACGATCGTACGTACGTAAGAACGAACGATCTAACGATCGAACCAACGCTCTGACGAAAGAAAGAACGTACGTACGTAATAACGTTCGTTTGATCGTTCTGACGTACGTACGATCTTTCTTTTATTCGTACGTTCGATTGTTCGTTCGTTCGCTCGTACGTACCTTCATTCGTTCGTTCGTTCGTTCGTTCGTTCGTACGTACGTACTTTCGTTCGTTCTTTTGTTCTTTCGAAAGTACGTAATTACGAACGAACGAACGTAATTACGAACGTACGTAGGAACGAACGAGTGAACGAACGAGCCAACGAACGAGCGAATGAACGAACGAACCATCGAAATAACGAAAGTACGTACGTAGAATAGAACGAACGAAGGAAGGATCAAACGATGAAATGATCGAACGAAGGAACAAAAGAACGAAAGAACGATCGAACGAAAGAACGAAAGAACGAAAGATTGAACGAACGAACGTACGTGAGTACGAACGAACGAACGTACATTCGTACGATCTAACGAACAAACGAACGAAAGAAATAGCGACAAAACGATAGTAAGTATGTAAGTACGAATGAACGAACATACGTACGTTCGTACGTACGTACGTACGAACGAACGAACGAGCGTAAGCACGTACAAACGTAAGGACGAACGAACGAACGTACGTACGTAGGAACAAACGAACTTGCGTAAGTAGGTACGAAAGAACGATCGTACGTACGTAAGAACTAACGATCTAACGATCGAACGAACAATCGAAAGGATAAAACAAAGAACGTACGTACGTAATAGCGTTCGTTTGATCGTACTGACGTACGTACGTTCGATTGTTCGTTCGTTCGCTCGTTCGTACCTTCATTCGTTCGTTCGTTCGTTCGTTCGTACGTACGTACTTTCGTTCGTTCTTTTGTTCCTTCGAACGAACGTAATTACGAACGTACGTAGGAACGAACGAATGAACGAACGAGCCAACCAACAAGCGAATGAACGAACGAACCATCGAAATAACGAACGTACGTACGTACGTAGAATCGAACGAACGAAGGAAGGATCAAACGATGAAACGATCGAACGAAGGAACAAAAGAACGAACGAACGATCGAAAGAAAGAACGAAAGATTGAACGAACGAACGTAGGTGAGTACGAACGAACGAACGTACGTGAGTACGAACGAACGAACGTACATTCGTACGATCTAACGAACAAACGAACGCAAGAAATAGCGACAAAACGATAGTAAGTATGTAAGTACGAACGAACGAACATGCGTACGATCGTACGTACGTACGTACGAACGAACGAACGAACGTAAGCTAGTACAAACGTAAGGACGAACAAACGAACGAACGTACGTAGGAACGAACGAACGTGCGTAAGTACGTACAAAAGATAGGTCGTACGTACGTAAGAACGAACGATCTAACGATCGAACGAACGATCGAACGAACGAAAGAAAGAACACACGTACGTAATAACGTTCATTTGATCGTACTGACGTACGTACGTTCTTTCTTTTATTCGTACGTTCGATTGTTCGTTCGTTCGCTCGTACGTCCCTTCATTCGTTCGTTCGTTCGTTCGTACGTACGTAATTACGAACGAACGTAATTACGAACGTACGTAGGAACGAACGAATGAACGAAAGAGCCAACGAACGAGCGAATGAACGAACGAACCATCGAAATAAGGAACGTACGTAGGAACGAACGAAAGTGCGTAAGTACGTACGAAAGAACGATCTAACGATCGAACGAACGATCCAACGAACGAAAGAAAGAACGTACGTACGTAATAACCTTCGTTTGATCGTACTGACGTACGTACGTTCTTTCTTTTATTCGTACGTACCTTCATTTGTTCGTTCGTTCGTTCGTACGTGCGTACTTTCGTTCGTTCTTTTGTTCCTTCGAACTTACGTAATTACGAACGAACGAACGTAATTACGAACGTACGTAGGAACGAACGAATGAACGAACGAATGAACGAACGAGCCAACGAACGAGCGAATGAACGAACGAACCATCGAAATAACGAACGTACGTACGTACGTAGAATAGAACGAACAAAGGAAGGATCAAACGATGAAATGATCGAACGAAGGAACAAAAGAACGAACGAACGATCGAACGAAAGAACGAAAGATTGAACGAACGAACGTACGTGAGTACGTACGAACGAACGTACGTGAGTACGAACGAACGAACGTACATTCGTACGATCTAACGAACAAACGAACGAAAGAAATAGCGACAAAACGTTAGTAAGTATGTAAGTACGAACGAACGAACGAAAGTACGCACGTACAAACGTAAGGACGAACGAACGAACGAAAGTACGCACGTACAAACGTAAGGACGAACGAACGAACGAATGTACGTAGGAACGAACGAACGTGCGTAAGTACGTACGAAAGAACGATCGTACGTACCTAAGAACGAACGATCTAACGATCGAACGAACGAAAGAAAGAACGTACATACGTAATAACGTTCGTTTGATTGTACTGATGTACGTACGTTCTTTCTTTTATTCGTACGTTCGATTGTTCGTTCGTTCGCTCGTACGTACCTACATTCATTCGTACGTACGAACTTTCATTCGTTCTTTTGTTCCTTCGAACGTACGTAATTACGAACGTACGTAGGAACGAAAGAATGAACGAACGAGCCAACGAACGAGCGAATGAACGAACGAAACATCGAAATAACGAACGTACGTACGTACGTGTAATAGAACAATCGATTGAAGGATCAAACGATGAAATGATCGAACGAAAGAACAAAAGAACGAACGAACGATCGAACGAAAGAACGAACGGACGTACATGAGTACGAACGAACGAACGTACGTGAGTACGAACGATAGAACGTACATTCGTACGATCTAACGAACAAACGAACGAAAGAAATGGCGACAAAACGATAGTAAGTATGTAAGTACGAATGAACGAACATACGTACGTCCGTACGTACGTACGAACGAACGAACGAACGAACGAACGAACGAATGTACGCACGTACAAGCGTAAGGACGAACGTAATAACGTTCGTTTGAGCGTACTGGCGTACGTACGTTCTTTCTTTTATTCGTACGTTCGATTGTTCGTTCGTTCGCTCATACGTACCTTCATTCGTTCGTTCGTTCGTTCGTTCGTTCGTTCGTACGTACGTAGGAACGAGAGAATGAACGAACGAACCATCGAAATAACGAACCTACGTAGGTACGTAGAATAGAACGAACGAAGGAAGGATCAAACGATGAAATGATCGAACGAAGGAACAAAAGAACGAACGATCGAACGAAAGAACGAAGGATTGAACGAACGAACGTACGTGCGTACGAACGACCGAACGTACATTCGTACGATCTAAGGAACAAACGAACGAAAGAAATAGCGACAAAACGATAGTAAGTATGTAAGTACGAATGAACGAACGTACGTATGTTCGTACGTACGTACGAACGAACGAACGAACGTACGCACGCACAAACGTAAGGACGAACGATCGTACGTACGTAAGAAAGAACGATCTGACGATCGAACGAACGATCGAACGAAAGAAAGAACGTAGTACGTAATAACGTTCGTTTGATCGTACTGACATACATACGTTCTTTCTTTTATTCGTACGTTCGATTATTCGTTCGTTCGCTCGTACGTACCTTCATTCGTTCGTTCGTTCGTTCGTTCGTACGTACGTACTTTCGTTCGTTCTTTTGTTCCTTCGAACGTACGTAATTACGAACGAACGAACGTAAGAAGAAAGGATCAAACGATGAAATGATCGAACGAAGGAACAAAAGAACGAACGAACGATCAAACGAAAGAACGAAAGATTGAACGAACGAACGTACGTGAGTACGAACGAACGAACGTACATTCGTACGATCTAACGAACAAACGAACGAAAGAAATAGCGACAAAACGATAGTATGTATGTAAGTACCAACGAACGAACATACGTACGTTCTTACGTACGTACGTACGAACGAACGAACGAACGATCGTACGCACGTAAAAACGTAAGGACGAACGAACGAACGAACGTACGTAGGGAAGAAGAAACGTGCGTAAGTACGTACGAAAGAACGATCGTACGTACGCAAGAACGAACGATCTAACGATCGAACGAACGATCGAACGAACGAAAGAAAAAAAGAACGTACGTAATAACGTTCGGTTGATCGTACTGACGTACGTTCTTTCTTTTATTCGTACGTTCGATTGTTCGTTCTTTCGTACGTACGTACTTTCGTTCGTTCTTTTGTTCCTTCGAACGTACGTAATTACGAACGAACGAGCCAACGAACGAACGAGCCAACGAACGAACGAGCCAACGAACGTGCGAATGAACGAACGAACAATCGAAATAACGAACGTACGTACGTACGTAGAATAGAACCAACGAAGGACGGATCAAACGATGAAATGATCAGACGAAGGAAAAAAAGAACGAACGAACGATCGAACGAAAGAACGAAAGATTGAACGAACGAACGTACGTGAGTACGAACGAACGAACGAACGAACGTACGCACGTACAAACGTAAGGAGGAACGAAAGAACGTACGTAGGAACGAACGAACGTGCGTAAGTACGTACGAATGAACGATCGTACGTACGTAAGAACGAACGATCTAACGATCGAACGAACGTTCTGACGAAAGAAAGAACGTACGTACGTAATAACGTTCGTTTGATCGTACTCACTTACGTACGATCTTTCTTTTATTCGTACGTTCGATTGTTCATTCGTTCGCTCGTACGTACCTTCATTCGTTCGTTCGTTCGTTCGTTCGTACGTACGTACTTTCGTTCGTTCTTTTGTTCCTTCGAAAGTACGTAATTACGAACGAACGAACGGAATTACGAACGTACGTAGGAACGAACGAGTGAACGAACGAGCCAACGAACGAGCGAATGAACGAACGAACATTCGAAATAACGAACGTACGTAAGTACGTAGAATAGAACGAACGAAGGAAGGATCAATCGATGAAATGATCGAACGAAGGAACAAAAGAACAAATGAACGATCAAACGAAAGAACGAAAGATTAAACGAACGAACGTAGGTGTGTACGAACGATCGAACGTACGTGAGTACGAACGAACGAACGTACGTGAGTACGAACGAACGAACGTACATTCGTACGATCTAACGAACAAACGAACGAAAGAAATAGCGACAAATCGATAGTAAGTATGTAAGTACGAATGAACGAACATACGTACGTTCGTACGTACGTACGTACGAACGAACGAACGAACGTACGCACGTACAAACGAAAGGACGAACGAACGAACGAACGAACGTACGTAGGAACTAACGAACGTGCGTAAGTACGTACGAAAGAACGATCGTACGTACGTAAGAACGAACGATCTAACGATCGAACGAACGATCCAACGAACGAAAGAAAGAACGTACGTACGTAGTAACGTTCGTTTGATCGTACTGACATACGTACGTTCTTTCTTTTATTCGTACGTTTGATTCTTCGTACGTTCGCTCGTACGTACCTTCATTCGTTCGTTCGTTCGTTCGTTCGTTCGTTCGTTCGTTCAAACGTACTTTCGTTCGTTCTTTTGTTCCTTCTAACGTACGTATTTACGAACGAACGAACGTAATTACGAACGTACGTAGGAACGAACGAAGGAACGAACGAGCCAACGAACAAACGAATGAACGAACGAGCGAATGAACGAACGAACCATCGAAATAACGAACGTACGTACGTACGTAGAATAGAACAAACGAAGGAAGGATCAAACGATGGAATGATCGAACGAAGGAACAAAAGAACGTACGAACGATCGAACGAAAGAACGAAAGATTGAAAGAACGAACGACCGAACGTACATTCGTACGATCTGTCGAACAACCGAACGAAAGAAATAGCGACAAAACGATAGTAAGTATGTAAGTACGAATGAACGAACGATCCAACGAAAGAATGAACGTACGTACGTAATAACGTTCGTTTGATCGTACTGACGTACGTACGTTCTTTCTTTTATTCGTACGTTCGATTCTTCGTTGGTTCGCTAGTACGTACCTTCATTCGTTCGTTCGTTCGTTCGTTCGTACGTACTTTCGTTCGTTTTTTGTTTCTTCGAACGTACGTAATTACGAACGAACGAACGTAATTACGAACGTACGTAGGAACGAACGAATGAACGAACGAGCCAACGAACGAACGAATGAACGAACGAACCATCGAAATAACGAACGTACGCACGTACGTAGAATAGAAAGAACGAAGGAAGGATCAAACGATGAAATGATCGAACGAAGGAACAAAAGAACGAATAAACGATCGAACGAAAGAACGAAAGATTGAACGAACGAACGTACGTGAGTACGAACGAACGAATGTACATTCGTACGATCTAACGAACAAACGTACGAAAGAAATAGCGACAAAACGATAGTAAGTATGTAAGTACGAATGACCGAACATACGTACGTTCGTACGTACGTACGTACGAACGAACGAACGAACGTACGCACGTACAAACGTAAGGACGAACGAACGAACGAACGTACGTAGGAACGAATGAACGTGCGTAAGCAGGTACGAAAGAACGATCGTACGTACGTAAGAACGAACGATCTAACGTTCGAACGAACGATCCAACGAACGAAAGAAAAACGTACGTACGTAATAACGTTCGTTTGATCGTACTGACGTACGTACGTTCTTTCTTTTATTCGTACGTTCGATTGTTCGTTCGTTCGCTCGTACGTACCGTCATTCGTTCGTTCGTTCGTTCGTATGTACGTACTTACGTTCGTTTTTTGTTCCTTCGAACGTACGTAATTACGAACGAACGTAATTACGAACGTACGTAGGAACGAACGAATGAACGAACGAGCCAACGAACGAGCGAATGAACAAACGAACCATCGAAATAACGAACGTACGTACGTAGAATAGAACGAACGAAGGAAGTATCAAACGATGAAATGATCGAACGAAGGAACAAAAGAACGAACGTACGTGAGTACGAACGAACGAACGTACATGAGTACGAACGAACGAACGTACGTGAGTACGAACGAACGAACGTACATTTGTACGATATAACGAACAAACGAACGAAAGAAATAGCGACAAAACGATAGTAAGTATGTAAGTACGAACGAACGAACATACGTACATTCGTACGTACGTAAGAACGAACGATCTAACGATCGAACGAACGATCGACCGAACGAAAGAAAGAACGTACATACGTAATAACGTTCGTTTGATCGTACTGACGTACGTACGTTCTTTCTTTTATTCGTATGTTCGATTGTTCGTTCGTTCGCTCGTTGGCTCGTTCGTTCATTCGTTCGTTCCTACGTACGTTCGAAATTACGTTCATTCGAATGAACAAAACAAACGAAAGTACGTACGTACGAACGAACGAATGAAGGTACGTACGAGCGAACGAACGAACAATCGAACGTACGAATAAAAGAAAGAACGTACGTACGTCAGTACGATCAAACGAACGTTATTAAGTACGTACGTTCTTCTTTCGTTCGTTCGAGCGTTCGTTCGATCGTTAGATCGTTCGTTCTTACGTACGTACGATCGTTCTTTCGTACCTACTTACGCACGTTCGTTCGTTCCTACGTACGTTCGTTCGTTCGTTCGTTCGTCCTTACGTTTGTACGTGCGTACGTTCTTTCGTTCGTTCGTACGTACGTACGTACGAACGTACCTATGTTCGTTCATTCGTACTTACATACTTACTATGGTTTAGTCGCTATTTCTTTCGTTCGTTTGTTCGTTAGATCGTACGCATGTACGTTTGTTCGTTCGTACTCACGTACGTTCGTTCGTTCGTACTCACGTACGTTCGTTCGCTCAATCTTTCGTTCTTTCGTTCGATCGTTCGTACGTTCGTACGTTCGTTCTTTTGTTCCTTCGTTCGATCATTTCATCCTTTCATCCTTCCTTCGTTCGTTCTATTCTACGTACGTACGTACGTTCGTTATTTCGATGGTTCGTTCGTTCATTCATTCGTTCGTTGGCTCTTTCGTTCATTCGTTCATTCCTACGTACGTTCGTAATTACGTTCGTTCGTTCGTAATTACGTACGTTCGAAGGAACAAAAGAACGAACGAAAGTACGTACGTACGAACGAACGAACGAACGAATGAAGGTACGTACGAGCGAACGAACGAACAATCGAACGTACGAATAAGAGAATGAACGTACGTACGTTAGTTCGATCAAACGAACGTTATTACGTACGTACGTTCTTTCGTTCGTTCTTTGGATCGTTCGTTGGATCGTTCGTTCGATCGTTAGATCGTTCGTTCGATCGTTAGATCGTTCGTTCTTATGTACGTACGATCGTTCTTTCGTACGTACTTACGCACGTTCGTTCGTTCCTACGTACGTTCGTTCGTTCATCCTTACGTTTGTATGTGCGTACGTTCCTTCGTTCGTTGGTACGTACGTACGTACGAACGTACGTATGTTCGTTCATTCGTACTTACATACTTACTATCGTTTTTTCGCTATTTCTTTCGTTCGTTTGTTCGTTAGATCGTACGAATGTACGTTCGTTCGTTCGTGCTCACGTACGTTCGTTCGTTCAATCTTTCGTTCTTTCGTTCGATCGTTCGTTCGTTCTTTTGTTTCTTCGTTCGATCATTTCATCGTTTGATCCTTCCTTCGTTCGTTCTATTCTACGTGATTACTTTCGTTATTTCAATGGTTCGTTCGTTCATTCGCTCGTTCGTTGGCTCGTTCGTTCATTCGTTCGTTCCTACGTACGTTCGTAATTACGTTCGTTCGTTCGTAATTACGTACGTTCGAAGGAACGAAAGAACGAACGAAAGTACGTGCGTACGAACGAACGAACGAATGAAGGTACGTACGAGCTAACGCACGAACAATCGAACATACGAATAAAAGAAAGAACGTACGTACGTTAGTACGATCAAACGAACGTTATTACGTACGTACGTTCTTTCTTTCGTTCGTTTGAACGTTCGTTCGATCGTTAGATCGTTCGTTCTTACGTACGTACGATCGTTCTTTCGTACGTACGTACGTTCGTTATTTCGATGGTTCGTTCGTTCACTCGCTCGTTCGTTGGCTCGTTCGTTCATTCGTTCGTTCCTACGTACGTTCGTAATTACGTTCGTTCGTTCGTAATCACGTACGTTCGAAGGAACAAAATAACGAACGAAAGTACGTACGAACGAACGAACGAACGAACGAACGAATGAAGGAACGTACGAGCGAACGAACGAACAATCGAACGTACGAATAAAAGAAAGATCGTACGTACGTACGTCAGTACGATCGAACAAACGGTATTACGTACGTACGTTCTTTTTCTCGTTCGTTCGATCGTTCGTTCGATCGTTTGATCGTTCGTTCTTACGTATGTACGATTGTTCTTTCGTACGTACTTACGCACGTTCGTTCGTTCGTTCTTACGTTTGTACGTGTGTACGTTCGTTCGTTCGTTCGTATGTACATCCGTACGAACGTACGTCTGTTCGTTTGTTCGTTAGATCGAACGAACGTACGTTCCTTCGTTCGTACTCACGTACGTTCCTTCGTTCGTACTCACGTACGTTCCTTCGTTCGTACTCACGTACGTTCCTTCGTTCGTACTCACGTACGTTCCTTTGTTCGTACTTACGCACGTTCCTTCGTTCGTACTCACGTACGTTCGTTCGTTCAATCTTTCGTTCTTTCGTTCGATCGTTCGTACGTTCGTACGTTCGTTCGTTCGTCCTTTTGTTCCTTCGTTCGATCATTCCATCGTTTGATCCTTTCTTCGTTCGTTCTATTCTACGTACGTACGTACGTTCATTCTCTCGTTCGTTCATTCGTTCGTTCGTTGGCTCATTCGTTCCTACGTACGTTCGTAATTACGTTCGTTCGTTCGTAATTACGTGCGTTCGAAGGAACAAAAGAACGAACGAAAGTACGTATGTACGTACGAACGAACGAACGAACGACTGAAGGTACGTACGACCGAACGAACGAATAATCGAACGTACGAATAAAAGAAAGAACGTACGTACGTTATTTCTTACGTACTATCTTCCTTTCGTTCATTCGATCGTTAGATTGTTCGTTCTTACGTACGTACGATCGTTCTTTCGTACGTACTTACGCACGTTCGTTCGTTCCTACGTACGTTCGTTCGTTCGTCCTTATGATTGTACGTGCGTACGTTCGTTTGTTCGCTCGTACGTACGTACCTACGAACGTACTATGTTCGTTCATTCCTACTTAAATGCTTACTATCTTTTTGTCGCTATTTCTTTCGTTCGTTTGTTCGTTAGAGCGTACTCACGTACGTTCGTTCTTTCGTACTCACGTACGTTCCTTCGTTCGTACTCACGTACGTTCGTTCGTTCAATCTTTCGTTCTTTCGTTCGATCGTTCGTACGTTCGTACGTTCGTTCTTTTGTTCCTTCGTTCGATTATTTCATCCTTTCATCCTTCCTTCGTTCGTTCTATTCTACGTACGTACGTACGTTCGTTATTTCGATGGTTCGTTCGTTCATTCACTCGTTCGTTGGCTCTTTCGTTCATTCGTTCGTTCCTACGTACGTTCGTAATTACGTTCGTTCGTTCGTAATTACGTACGTTCGAAGGAACAAAAGAACGAACGAAAGTACGTACGTACGAACGAACGAACGAACGAATGAAGGTACGTACGAGCGAACGAACGAACAATCGAACGTACGAATAAAAGAAAGAATGTACGTACGTTATTACGTACGTTATTTCGTTCGTTCGATCGTTCGATTGTTAGTTCGTTCGGTCTTACGTACGTATGATCGTTCTTTCGTACGTACTTACGCACGTTCGTTCCTACGTACGTTCGTTCGTTCGTTCGTTCGTCCTTACGTTTGTACGTACGTACGTAAGTACGATCGAACGAACGTTATTACGTACGTTCGTTTTTTCGTTCGTTCCTTCGATCGTTCGTTCGTTAGATCGTTCATTCTTACGTACGTACATACGTACGTTCGGTCTTTCTTCCGTACGTACTTATGTACGTTCGTTCGTTCCTACGTCTCTACGTGCGTACGTTCGTTCGTTCGTACGTACGTGCGAACGAACGAACGTACGTCTGTTCGTTCATTCGTACTTACGTACGTACGTTGCTTTTTCGCTATTTCTTTCGTTCTTTCGTTCTATCGTTCGTTCTATTCTACATACGTACGTATGGTCGTTATTTCGACGGTTCGTTCGTTCGTTCGCTCGTTCGTTCATTCGTTCGTTCTTATGTACGTTCGTAATTACGTTAATTCGTTCGTACTTACGTACGTTCGAAGGAACAGAAGAACGGACGAAAGTACGTACGTACGTTCTTTCTTTCGTTCGTTCGTTCGTACGTACGTACGATCGTTCTTTCGTACGTACTTACGCACGTTCTTTCGTTCCTACGTACGTTCGTTCGTTCGTCCTTACGTTTGTACGTTCGTTCGTTCGTACGTACGTACGTCTGTTCGTTCTTTCGTATTTACGTACTTACTTTCGTTTTGTCGCTATTTCTTTCGTTCGTTTGTTAGTTAGATCGTACGAACGTACGTTCGTTCGTTCGTACTCACGTACGTTCGTTCGTTCGTTCGTTCGTTCTTTTGTTCCTTCGTTCGATCATTCCATCGTTTGATCGATCATTCGTACTTTCGATCGTTCTTTCTTACGTATGAACGTACGTACAAACGTACGTTGGTGCGGTCGATCGTACGTACGTACGTTCGTTCGGTCTTTCGTACGTACGTACGTTCGTTCGTACCTTCGTTCGTTGCTTCGTTTGTTCGTACGTACGTACCTTCGTTTGTTGCTTCGTTAGTTCTTTCGTAAATTCGTTAGTTCGTTCGTTCGTTCGTTCCTTCGTAGTATGTACGTCCGTTTGTTCGTTCGTACGTACGTACTTACGTACATACGTTCGTTCGATCGTTCATTCGTTCGTATGTACGTACGTACGTCCGGTTGTTCGTTCGTACGTACGGACGTTCGTTCGTTCGTTAGATCGTTCGTTCGTACGTACGGAAATACGTACGTTCGGTCTTTCTTTCGTATATACTTATGTACGTTCGTTCGTTCCTACGTACGTTCGTTCTTACGTTTCTACGTGCGTACGTTCGTTCGCTTGTTCAATCTTTCGTTCTTTCGTTCGATCGTTCGTACGTACGTACGTTTGTTCGTTTAATCTTTCGTTCGTTCGTTCGATCTTTCGTACGTAGGTACGTTCGTTCGTTCAATCTTTCGTTCGTTCGTTCGATCTTTCGTACGTAGGTACGTTCGTTCGTTCGTTCTTTTGTTCCTTCGTTCTATCATTCCATCGTTCGATCGTTCAATCCTTCGTTCTATTCTACGTACGTACGTACTTTCGTTATTTCGATGGTTCGTTCGTTCGTTCGTTCGCTCGTTCGTTCATTCGTTCGTTCCTACGTATGTTCGTAATTACGTTCGTTCGTTCGTACTTAAGTACGTTCGAAGGAACAAAGGAACGAACGAACGAACGAACGAACGAACGAACGAACGAAGGTACGTACGAGCGAACGAACGAAGAATCGAACATACGAATAAAAGAAAGAACGTACGTAAGTACGAACGAACGATCGAACGAACGAACAAAAGAAAAGAACGTACGTACGATCGTTCTTTCGTACGTACTTACGCACGTTCGTTCGTTCGTCCTTACGTCTGTACGTTCGATCGTTCGTTCGTACGTACGTCTGTTCGTTCATTCGTACGAACGAACGAACGTACAAACCTAAGAACAAACGAACGAACGAAAGTACGTTGGAAGGAACGAACGTACGTCAGTACGTGCTAAAGAACGGTCGTTCGTACGTATGTACGTAGGTACGAACGAACGATCTAACGACCGATCGAACGAACGACCGTATGTACGTATGTACGAACGAACAAACGGACGTACATACTACGAAATAACTAACGAAGGAACGAACGAACGTACGTACGTACGTACGTACGAACGACCGAACGAACGAACGTACGAAAGAGCGACGAACAAACGAATCAACGAACAAACGAACGTACGTTTGCACGTCCGTTCATACGTAAGAAAGAACGATCGAACGAACCAACAAACGAACGAACGAACGAATGAACGAACGTACGTAAGTAGGTACATAAGTACCTTCGTACGAACGAACGGACAAAGGAACGAACTAACGAACGTACCTACGAACGAACGAACGTATGTACGTACGTACGAACGAACGAAAGAACGTACGTACGTACGACCGAACGAAGGATGAAATGAACGAAAGAATAAACGTAGGTATGTTCGAACAAACGAACGAACGTACGTACGTAAGAACGAAAGAAAGATCGAACGAAAAGACGAAGCAACGTACGTACGTACGTATGTACGATCGAGCGAATGAAGGAACGTGCGTACATACGTTCGTACGTACGAACGAACGAACGTACGTCCGAACGTAGGTACGTACGAACGAACAAAAGAACGAATAAACGTACATTCGTACGTAGTACGTACATTAGAACGAACAAACGAACGAATGAAAGAACGAACGCACTTGCGAACGAAAGAAAGATCGAACGAAAAAACAAAGGAACGTACGTACGAACGAACGAACGTACGTACGAACGAACGAACGTACGTACGTAGGAACGAACGCACACACGAACAAACGAAAGATGGAACGAACGATAGAACGAAAGAACGAAGGAACAAAAGAACGAACGAAAGATTGAAGGAACGAAGTTACGTACGAGCGTACGAACGAACGAACGAACGAAAGAAAGAACGTACGTACGTAATAACGTTCGTTCGTTCGTACTTACGTACGTTCTTTCATTTGTTCATTCGTTCCTACGTTCGTTCGTTCGTACTTGCGTACTTTCGTTCGTTCTTTTGTTCCTTCGAACGTACGTAAGTACGAACGTAATTACGAACGTGCAAACGAACGAACGAATGAACGAACGAGCGAACGAACGAACCATCGAAAGAACGAACGTACGTATGTCCGTAGAATAGAACGAACGATTGAACGAACGAACGAAAGAAGGATCAAACGATGGAATGATCGAAGGAAGGAACAAAAGTACGAATGAACGAATGTACGTACGTTCGAACGAACGATCTAACGGCCGAACGATCGAAGGAACGAACGAAAGAACGAACGTACGTAGGACCGAACAACCGGACGTACGTACGTACGTATATGCGAACGAATGAACGATTGAACGAACGAACGACCGTATGTACGTAAGTACTTACGTACGAACGAACAAACGGACGTACATACTACGAAGGAACGAACGAACGAACTAATGAACAAATGAAAGAATTAACGAAGGAACGAACGTACGTACGAAAGAGCGACGTACGAACGAAACAACGAACGTACGTTTGTACGTACCTTCATACGTAAGAAAGAACGATCGAAAGTACGAATGAACGAACGAACGAACGATCGAACGAATAAACGAACGAATGAACGAACGAACGGACAAACGAACGAACTAACGAACGTACGCACGTACCTACGAACGAACGAACGTACGTACAACCGAACGAAGGAAGAAAGGAACGAAAGAATAAACGTAGGTACGTTCGAACAAACGAACGAACGCACGTACGTATGAACGAAAGAAGGATCGAACGAACAGACGAAGGAACGTACGTGCGTACGTACGATCGAGCGAACGAAGGAACGTGCGTACATACGTCCGTACATAGGAACGAACGAACGAACGAACATACGTCCGAACGAACGTTCATCAGAACGAACGAACGTACGTACATTAGAACGAACAAACGAACAAACGAAAGAACGTACGCACTTGCGAACGAAAGAAAGATCGAACGAACAAACAAACGAACGCACGTACGAACGAACGAACGAATGAACGTACGTACGTAGGAACGAACGTACGTAAGTACGAACTAACGAACGTAATTACGAACGTACGTACGAACGAATGAACGAACGAACCATCGAAAGAACGAACTACGTACGTAGAATAGAACGAACGATTGAAGGAATGAACGAAAGATTGAACGAACGAATGTACGTTCGTACGAACTAACGAACAAACGAACGAAAGAAATAGCGAAAAAACGTACGTACGTACCTAAGTACGAATGAACGAACATAGGTACGTTCGTACGTACGTACGAACGAACGAACGAACGTACAACCGTAAGAACGAACGAACGAATGATTGATCGAACGAACGCACAAAGGAACGAAAGAACAAAAGAAAGTACGTAGGTACGTACGTACGAACGAAAGATTGAAGGAACGAAGGTACGCACGAGCGAACGAACGAACGAAAGAAAGAACGTACGTACGTAATAACGTTCGTTCGTTCGTACTTAATTCTTTCTTTTGATCGTTCGTTCGTACTTACGTACGTTCTTTCTTTTGTTCGTTCGTTCGTACGTACTTTCGTTCGTTCTTTTGTTCCTTCAAACGTACGTAAGTACGAACGAACGAACATAATTGCGTACGTACGTACCAAAGAACGAATGAACGACCGAGCGAACGTCCGAACGAACCATCGAAAGAACGAACGTACGTACGAATCAACGATCGAACGAATGAAAGAACATAGGTACTTACGAAGGAGTGAACGAAAGAAGGAACGTACGATAGAACACGATTTAACGAACAAATGTAGGTACATACGTACGAACGTACGAACGAACGAAAGATTGAACGAAAGAATGTACGTATGCACGTACGAACGAAAGAAAGAACAAACGAAAGAAAGATCGAAATAAACAAAGAACGAACGTACATACGTACGTAAATACGTACGAACGAACGAAAGAACTTACGTTCGAACGAACGAACGTACGTATGAACGAACGACCGAAGGAACGAACGAATGAACGAACGTACGTACGGACGAACAAGCGAACATAAGAACTAACGAAAGTACGAAAGAACTAACGAGGGTACGTACATATGTACGTACGTTCGAACGAAAGAAAGATCGAAATAAACAAAGAACGAACGTACATACGTACGTAAATACGTACGAACGAACGAAAGAACTTACGTTCGAACGAACGAACGTACGTATGAACGAACGACCTAAGGAACGAACGAATGAACGAACGACCGAAGGAACGAACGAATGAACGAACGTACGTACGGACGAACAAGCGAACATAAGAACTAACGAAAGTACGAAAGAACTAACGAGGGTACGTACATATGTACGTACGTTCGAACGACCGACCGAACGTACGTAAGTATGACGTGCGTATGTACGTAAGTACTATGTGCGTACCTGCGTACGTACGAACAAACGAACGAAAGAAAGAACGAAACAACGAACAAAAGGTGGTACGTTTGTACATACGTTCGTACGTAAGGAACGAACGTACGTTCAGAGGAACGAACGAACGTACGTACGAACGAACTAACGAACGTACGTGGATAAGTACTATGAACGAATGAACGATCCTAGTTAAGTACGTATCTAAGTAAGTACGCACGAATGACAAACGAACGTACATACGTACCTACCTACGAGCAAACGAACGAACGAAGTAACGAAAGAATGAACCAACGAATGAACAAACAGACGTACGTACGTATGAACGAACAAAAGAACGAATGAACGTACCTACGTACGTACATTGGATTGAACAAACGAACGTACGCACTTGTGAACGAAAAAAAGATCGAACGGTCAAACAAACGAACGTACGAACGAACGAACGTACGTACGTACATACATCTGTACGTAGGAACGATCGAACGAATGTACGTACGTACGAACGAATGAATTAACGTATGTACGTACGTACGAACGTACATAGTACGAATAAACGAACGAACGAACGTACGTACAAACGATCGAACGAATGTAAGTTCGAACGAACAAAGGTACGTACGTAAGTACGAACCTAATTACGAACGGATGGACGAGCGAACGTACAAACAAACGAAGCAGCGAACGAACGTACGTACGAACGAAGGAACGAAGGAACTAATAAACGAACGAACGTAAGTACGAACGAACGACCGAGCAAATGAACGAACGAACTTACGTACGTAAATACGTACGAACGATCGCACGAACGAACCTACGTTGGTAGGTACGAAAGAACGAGAGAACGAACGTACGTACGGATGTACGTTCGCAAGTACCTACGTACGAAAGAATGAACGAACGTACGTAAAAACGAACGACGAACGAACGAACGTACGTAAGTACAAACGAACTAACGATCGAACAAACAAAAAACAGAACGAACGAACGAACGTAAATATGTACGTAGGTACGAACGAAAGAACGATCGAAGAAACGAATGTACGTACGAAAGAACGAACGATCGAAAGATCGAACGTACGTATGAGCGAACGGAATCATATACATATGTCTGTATGTACGAACGAACGAACGAATGTACGTACGTAGGTAAATATATATATAAATATATATATCTATATATATATATATTTATTTATAAATAAATATATAAATGAATATATATATATATATATTTACAAATAAATATATATATAAATATATATTTATTTATAAATAAATATATATTTCTATATATATTTATTTATATATATATATATATATTTATTTATAAATAAATAAATATATTCATATATATATTTATTTATTTATAAATAAATAAATATATATATATATATGTATATATTTACTTATAAATAAATAAATATATATATTCATATATATTTATTTATTTATAAATAAATTTATAAATAAATAAATATATATATATGTATATATTTACTTATAAATAAATAAATAAATATATATATATATTTATTTATAAATAAATAAATATGTATATATTTATTTATTTATAAATACATAAACAAATATATATATACATTTATTTATTTAGAAATAAATAAATGAATATATATATGTAAATAAATGAATATATATATGTAAATAAATATATATATATATATATATATATTTATTTAAAAATAAATATATTTATTTATATATATATATTTATTTATTTATAAATAAATAAATATATATATTTATTTATATATATATATTTATTTATAAATAAATAAATATATATATAATTAGATATATATATATATATATATATATATTTATAAATAAATAAATAAATAAATATATATATTTATTTATAAATAAATAAATAAATATATATATAAATAAATGATATATATATATATATATTTATTTATAAATAAATAAATAAATATATAAATAAATAAATATATATATATATTTATTTATAAATAAATAAATAAATATATAAATAAATAAATATATATATTTATATATATAAATAAATATATATGCGATTTCAATCTTCGTAAGCTTTATAAAGTCACCCTCTTCCTAACACTGTTGGACATAAAACTGTAGAATTCACAGATATGAGGAATCATCTTCCTCAGGGAATCTGAGAAACTCAAAACAATTTGAGAGATTGTGTTTTGTTGAAGGTTTTGCTTTGAATTGTTGAATCTCTGGTCACCAGGAACCATTCCTGGGAATGGCACTGAATCGAAAGAATCCTGAAACTCTGCATGAAAAGCCAAAGTACAAATACAAGAGAAACTAAGATGGGACTGGTAGAAATATCGAACAAGGAAGATGAGGTTAACGGCTGTTATTATCACCATTGTCATTGTTTTTACATCCTTTCCCATACTGGCATGGGTTGGATGTGACTTGCTAAGGCAGAGCTTTACAATCAGATGTTGTGTCTGATGTCAACAGTTTTAGTTGCTTCTTGTGATACACAGGGAGATGGTCTGCTTGTTTGAAAGACTGGAATGCACGGCTTAAAGTTAATCCAGCATCATTGACAACATCCAAAGTATTTAGCTTTAATCTGGATAAAGATTTGGAGGAGAGGGATGAGCTTACCCCCCAAAAATGTGGCTATCACAGGAGAATCTGAAGACTCAGTTTTCAGCAAAGTAACAACATTAGAAATGGAGAAAAATAAAAATAATAAATGCATGAAAAAAAAAAAACACCAAAACAATTTAAATATTGAAAATTTTTCTTTCTCTTTTCGTTTGTTTTTTGGGATATTTATAAAACACAAACAAAACAAATGAAAAAAAAAAAAACCAACAAAACAAAAATGTCTGAATTTTACATTTTGAGGAATTTGAAGAGAATAAAAACATGAAGTGAAAATGTTTGTTGAAAATTTCGGAAGAATCTTCAAATGTGATGACGCCTCTGCCAAAATAGGACGTTCAAAGTCGGAGTTGATGTTGATTGATAGAAGCAATTGCCAACAGCTTCAATATATAGTTCTTATGAGATCAACGATTTCTCTTTATTGCAGTTACAGTTTGTTGTAGACAAAGTAATGAGGTGTGTCCATGTCCCAGGAGGGGGTGGGGCAGTATTTAGGGAGCTGTTTAGGAAAATGACTGAGTTTCTGACATCTGCAAGTCACTGTGAGTATATACATGTATCTGTACATCTACTAGTGTGTCCATATTATAAATAAATCATATATATACGTATGTGTATGTGTATGTGTGTGTGGATGCTGTTATTGAACAGTGAAAATGAGTGCTCAACACTTCATTGGTGGATAAATATTCTTCAATTTGGTACTCATCCAAAATGAAACCATTGGTAGCCTTAAACTACAAATAAAGTATATATATATATATTTATACACACACACACACACACACGTCATCTTATGTCCCATAAGTAGGGTAGCATCAAACATGGTATCAATATCTTCTACATGTTGCTCTCCTTATAAAATAAATACACACACTTATGAACGTGTGTGTGTGTGTGTGTGTGTGTGTGTGTGTGTGTCTACATTTCTATTTGTGAATGTGTAGTTAGCATCAACTTTAGAAGTAAAGACCCAGAGTTTGCGGGTGGCACACAAGAAACAGGACTACTAAGATGAGGAGAATGTACCTACATGTTCCAGATGAATAGGAATTGCTACATGTTTGTAACGAGATGTACTACATGTTAGGCATCCAGGTTACTCTGTCAAATGCAATGCTTATTTCCTCACATTGTTTTCAATTAATCTTGTATTATCTCTCAGCGTCAAGGTTTTAGTAATGTGATTATCTATTCTTAGAATGATATTGCAGGGTAGGTGAGAGAGGCCAGATCTGGCTAGTTTAAATACCAAAGTGCTAAAATGTTGAGAATGTGCTTTGTACATAATTATTCTAAGTATATTTGTTACCTGCTGGAACTAACTTGAATGTTGATTTATGAACTTATATATATATATATATATATATATAATTCAAGAGAGTGAGGGGTTGAGGATTCAACCCACTAAGGGATAGTATCTATCCAATATACTGCTGGGAGGGTACCCAATTATTGTTACACTAGTGTTATACCAAGTGCAATAAGTGGGTGCGGGTAAAAGGGGGTTATTTTACCCTAAATTTATATAGCAATGAGAAAATGGAGGAGAATATGCGGTACCCATCGACTTGCAGACAATGTATTCCATTGATTAATCTGTTTATTTTATAACTAAATTGACAAAAAACACAGACACTGTATATTGTGTTTTTTGTCAATTTAGTTATAAAATAAACAAATTAATCAACGGAATACATTGTCTGCAAGTCGATGGGTACCGCATATTCTCCTCCATTTTCTTATTACTATATATATATATATATACACTGTCTATATAGAGTTGTATAAATAAGAAAGAAATTATGAAACAAGTTGACCTGACAGAGAAACATATTAGCAGCAACACCTTAAACATAGGTTAGTAGTAGTGGTGGTGGTGGTGGTAGCAATATTTCATATATATATATATATATAGGTGTGTGGAGACACCTGGACAAATTGAGGATATGTGTGGTGGGGGAAGGAGGCTGAAGAGGAGTGTTTGTAAAGACAGCTGCCAACAAATTTGTTGTTAAACTAAAAAGGTTTGTATTTATTGGAAAGACAGACAGATTTTAAGACTTCACTGATTCTCAGGAGTTCCCCACCCCGACAACTCTTTTTCAACCCTTGGTCACCTTTGCCAAAACTGTCCCCACCCAGGACAATGTTAGCGTATCTAGCTCTACATTACCTAACCCATTTTAAGGTGGCAAAGCTGTGATTTGAGGGAGAGCTGGTTGCTACTTTTAGCAATTAAAGGGATTACTTGTTGGTTTTGTTTCAGGAATGGAAAGAGAGGAAGAGAAGGAGGAGTGGTGGTGTTGAGCAATTAGCTTGATGACTGGAGTTAGTTTGGCCAGTGTGAAACATAACTGAGTCAGATTGTCAAAGAAACAGTGGTGACTGTGTTCACCAGACAATTACAATAGAGGTTTATATGGGGGACACACAGACACAGTGTTGTCATTATTATTATGGCAGTGGAATGGCAGAAACAATAGAGACGGGGG
The DNA here is from genome assembly GCF_046866305.1 of Octopus bimaculoides. Classification (NCBI taxonomy): domain Eukaryota; kingdom Metazoa; phylum Mollusca; class Cephalopoda; order Octopoda; family Octopodidae; genus Octopus; species Octopus bimaculoides. Next base: position 7,680,626 of record NC_142953.1, read on the forward strand.
TATTAAATGCAGTTTAGTTCTGCCCTGTTCAAAAATCTTACCCGAACTTGCAGTTGTATGCCACCATCACCACCACTACTACTACCACCACAGTTATGGTTTATGAGGGGAGGGGCAATGCATTGGTAGAAACAATAGAGCAGCGAACTAGATACCTTATTCAGATTGACGTCTCTGCATTCTAAGTTCAAACCTCAGTGCGGAAATTCATTAATCCTCCATGTTTAATACCTGTAATATACTGAGGCTGACTTCAAGTATTTGGCTTTTTCGTACATAGTAAATTTAATATATAACCCACCCAACCCCGCCTAGTCCTGGTTCTGGGTCCACTCTGTGCCAAGTATAAGGACCCTGTCTCTGGTGTGAGGAGATCTTAACATTCTTCCTTTCCTGATTGAGGTCCTTAAAATTTTTTTAAAAAAAACAATTTAATTTATTTATAAAAACGAATCGGAAGTGATTTGGTGTGATGATGATGGTAAAAGATCTGTCAGAGGATGGGCACAGGGAACAGCAATTAAATTAATATAAATTAATTCGTTAGTAAAGAAAACAACTTCCAATCTACAGTACACATAACCAGTGAGATCACACATACACCTTGTGCACACACAATCAAGCACAAGCTCACACAGATGCATACGCTGTCCTCCCTGTCTTTTTTTCTGATGCTGGACAACACTATCACTCTACGGAAACTCTATTGGAATGTATAAACATTGCTGGACGTTAGTTTTATGTCCGTTGTTTTAGGGTTTTGGCATGAATGACAGAGAAATGACTGTAAAAATGCATGGGTGTGTGTGTCTTGTGTATGTACATGCGTCACCAGATACTTATGTGTATACATGTAGCTAAACGTGTACACACACACACACACACACATATACACACCTGCAGAACACGATAATAAGTAGACATTACGTCTGCTGTCTACTTCTCAGTCTACAATTTTTTCATGGTAGACAGCAATAAACGTAATGGTTAAGTTGAGGTGGGATTTTAAAATCCTGAGAAACAATTAGGAATGGCAAAATTGTGTGCAAGAGTGCTGTTGCACTACATATATTACTGTGGTAGTAGTAGTAGTAGTAGTGTGTACAGTATTGTACTAGTACAATACATACTATGCTACTGAATTAGTTGAGTACATATTGTAATAGTATAGTACGATACTGGTATAGTGCTGTATTAGCTGAGTACATATGAAACTGCAGTGGTACAGTCTATGTGGTAGTGTAATGATTGCTGAGTTCCAGTAATTATGTTGTAATTGTCACTGAAGTACAAAGTGTTTGGCTGGAGAGTGTGTGCGGTGCGGGGTATATGCAATGTGGTTGTGACCATAGTAAATAGGGGTGGGGTGGGGGCAGTTAATGCGTTAATGGGTTAAATATGATATAGTGATTCTGTGATAAAATCTGGTAGGGGGTGGGAGAGGTGGGAGTGAGTTGGAGGTGGGGGGGGATCCTGGTGATTTTTTTTTTTTTTTTTTTTTGTTATTCCACTTCAATGTTGCCTTCCACTTGGTACTTGAGACGCATATTCCGGGCCCGGCTGTGCTCGCCGACAATCTCCTTGGTCACCTCTGATGGAAACCAACCCGTTTCACCATCATGGGACCGTTCTCCATAGTACCAACCTACAAAGAGAAAACAGGATTCAAAGCAAAAGGAAAACAAAAACAAAAAAAGAAAACACTCAGAAGTTGGTGGTGGAGGTGGGGGAGTGTCAATAAGTCAGTTTGGGGGTTTTGTCAGACCGTAGTTAAATGTCTGCTGTGACCCCTTGGAGTTGTTAAGGTCCACAATTTAAGGCCACACCTTAGGGCACTCATTATTTGGTGTTAAACAGCAGATAAATCTAATATTTACATAGGATGTCACTTTACTGTCATAAAACATTAGCAAGAGATTTAGTGACATTCATTCCCTGCCATTAGGAAAGTGTGTGTGTGAGAGAGAGAGAGAGAGAGGGGGGAGAAAGAGAGAGAGGGAGAAAGAGAGAGAGAGAGGGAGAAAGAGAGAGAGAGAGAGAGAGAAAGAGAGAGAGAGAAGATCTACCTACAGTTAGTACCAAAGAAGCTAAAGATCAGACTCACTCCCCTTTCCCCCAACAATATATCCCCATTTAATTTTAGGGGTTCTCTCCTTAATTGAGGCACCAATGAAATCCCCCCCCCCCACACACACACACATGCAAAAAGCAACCCTTACCATCATTTAGTTTCCGGAAAACAGTGACCACATCATTTGATTCTAAAGAGAGTTCATCTTTCTCATAAGCTTTATATGAACAAATGGCTTCCACTTCTGGACAATCTGGAAAATAATGGACAGAGAGGAAGATAAGGGACATAATGAGAGAAGAAGGGAAATATCTGTTGGCAGCATAACACGGTAGGAATATATTTAACATAGCAGCCAAAGCTCCCTCAAATACCTCACCCTCATCATTTTAAACATCCATTTTCCCATATTTTCTTGGGTTTCATGTATCTTCTCCAGTTCATGTAGTTAATGTTTGTCCTAGATACTACTAAACAGAGGAAGGTTAGTCATGGTTGGAGCACCTTTGATTAGGGCTGAGCTGACCTGGGGTTGAATAACAACAGCTTAAAAATTAACCGTTTAGCATTTAAACTGGTCGTACGAGGCCCAAATATTCTCCCTGCTTTATGTTCAAACAAGGCAGGTCTGGTCTCTCACACCTACCCTACAATGTCATTTTGGAAAATAGACAATTAAATCACTGAAATCTGAAAGCTACAAGACAATGCACGATTAATTAAAAACAACATGAATAAACAAGCATCACATTTGACAGAATAATGAGTGCTAAAAGGTTAAACCATAGCTTGTAATAAAATGTCAAAGGCAGGGAATGTGTAAAACTCACCCCATGCTGAGTAAATTCTTTCATCGCCTTCCACTGTGACAGGGGTTACAGCAGTCAACCAACGTTCACAATCATTTCTAGAAAGAACAACAACAAAAAAATTGAACAACGCACACAAAAAAAAAACAAACATGTTTAGTGGTGTGGCACAATGTAACTGGGGAGGGCCAAAGTGGCACCCAGTTGCTACTAATAACAATGTCTTTCATATGACGGAAGATATTTTCTTTTATTGGTTACTACGGCCATGTTGGAGCACTGCTTTCAAGACTATTCAAGTGTTTTGTTTTAAAACTTCTTTCACTAAGTTCAAAATGACAGAAAGCAAGAATGAGTCTGGGTGTAAAGGGATGTCACCAGGGCAGAACCAAATACCTATAGTCATCTACTACAGTCCCGGGCTGACCAACGCCTTGTGAGCGGATCCGGTAGACAGAAACTGGAAAGAAGCCCATTGTGTATGTACATGTATATTGTTCAGGGTCACTTTTCAGTGCCCTTAGTGCCGCAGGATCTGCTTATCTGGTATTAGTTGTTGCCAGTCATGTCCCTTCCCATGAGAAACAATGTACTGGAGGAGGATGAAGGCCTTGGATCAATGCGGTCATTACTTTTAATGGGCAAGTAACCATGTGTGTTTGTGTGTGTGCTTATCCCCAACTTCTACTTGACATCTGGTGTTGGTTTATTTATGTCCCTATAACTTAGCAGTCCAGCAAAAAATGGCTGATGGAATAAGTATCAGATTTAACCCTTTAGTGTTTAAATCGGCCATATCAGGCCAAAATTGTCTTCCTGTTTTATGCTCAAACCAGCCAGCTCTGACCTCTCACAGCTACCCTACAAAGTCATTGTAAAAATAAACGGGGACATCATCAAAATCTTAGAGTTACAAGAAGCTGTACAATTAACTTAAAACAATGTAATCAAACAGGCTTTACCTTTGACAGGTTAATCTGAATGCTAAAGGGTTAAAAGAAAATAACATGTCTTGGGGCTGATTTGTTTGATTAAAGCCCTTCGAAGGCAATGATCCAGTATGGCCGTAATCTAATGATTGAAACAAGTGAAAGCTAAACTGATTATAAACAAAGCGTAGGAGTGGCTGTGTGGTAAGTAGCTTGCTTACCAACCACATGGTCCCGGGTTCAGTCCCACTGCATGGCATCTTGGGCAAGTGTCTTCTACTATAGCCTCGGGCCGACTAAAGCCTTGTGTGTGGATTTGGTAGACAGAAACTGAAAGAAGCCTGTCGTATATATGTATATATATATATATGCATGCGTGTATGTGTTTGTGTGTCTGTGTTTGTCCCCCCCAACATAGCTTGACAACCGATGCTGGTGTGTTTATGTCCCAGTAACTTAGCGGTTCGGCAAAAGAGACCGATAGAATAAGTACTAGGTTTCTAAAGAATAAGTCCTGGGGTCGATTTGCTCGACTAAAGGCAGTGCTCCAGCATGGCCACAGTCAAAAGACTGAGACAAATAAAAGAGTAAAGCTGATGTTCGACCGAAGCCTTCCTACTTACTCAGAATTAAAAGCCAAAATCATTTCCACTCTTTTGTTTTCAAAGTTCTCCAACATTACCAGCAATATCAGAAAACGGACATTGGGTGGAACTCCATGAGGTAAAAGCTTACATTTGTCTGGGTCCCTGATACGTTGAGGGTCCAAAAAGGCACGTGAACAATAATCGACAACATCATAATGGTTTCTAAGAAAAAGGAAAATGAAACCCAGTTAAAACACATATGATGAGGATGGCAAAAATTATCTAGGACAGCAAAATTCAGACAGACAAGGATCATTAATTAACAAATACAGTAATGTCTCTATATACGAGTTAATTTGTTCCCAGAGACTGCTTGTAAAACGAAAACTCAAAAAGCAGAACAATAATTTCCTAAAGTAGCAATGTTATAAATCATAATTCATTCCCCGCATAATATTTTACCTATAAAATTTATAATACTCGTAAATAAATTACAATAAAACAACAGTAGAATGTAAAGAATATTTTATGTAAAGTAAATGGAATGTCAAGATCATTTATAATATAAAATATTATTATTATACAAAATGGCTGATAGTTAGCAAGGTGAGACACACATAAGAAAGAAGAAAGCAAAGGACCACTGATGAGGTCACAGAAGTGTGACGAAAGAACTCTGGCCGAAATAGGATTAATGTAATATAATGTAATATAAAGCTGAAACAAATTAACACTAAATATACAGTGCGTGTGTTTTTACTGGCAATATGACCATCCCCAAATACAACAACATTATTATAATCATTTTCTGAATCACTGGCACTCGCATCAGACTTGTGCACATCATCCCTTGTAGACGTGATCGCTGATTCACAAGTACTTGTAGACAGACTTGTAGATTTCTTTATAAAAAAACAAGTCTACAGTTGTTTGCTTAGAAGTAGGAAGTAAAAGAGTAAAGAAAATCACAGCTGGCCACGTACCAGGGGTCACTAAAGAAGAATACTTTGAATTAGGTTTAGTTGGGACTTTAAAAAAAAAACCCCTTCATTGAATAAGATATAAACAAAGGGAGATTAAGAATCAGAAGTAATTAGCAGAGCAAAAGTTAATAAGAAACATGTTAATTAAGTAAAAATTAATAATTTAGTAATTAGAGTAATTACCCTCGTTTTTTGGTAACAAGTAGAAGATCATTAAATAGAAATAAATAAATAGGATTTTTTGTTGGTTTACTTCTCTTGAATATTGTCTTACTTGACGGCTCACTGACAATCTCAATGGCTTCTCCCTTCTTTACCAACATCCGTGACGCCGAGATTAGGGGGAACTCCTGAAATTTGGGAGGAAAACACAACAAATCTGAATGAATATAGTTATAGGTGTGTGGGTGTGTGTGTGTGTGTGTGTGTGTGTGTGTGTGTGTGTGTGTGTGTATGTATCATTTGGCTGCTATAAAAATCATGAGCAATGTTGATGTTGTTGCTGTCACTTCTGTCAACAAGTGCATGGCTTAATGGTTAGGGCTCACAATCATAAAGGTCGTGAGTTCGATTCCTGGTGATGTGTTGTGTCCTTGAGCAAGACACTTTATTTCCTGTTGCTCCAGGTCACTCAGTGGGCAAAAATGAGCTCTACGTGTATTTCAAAGGGGCCAGCCTTGTAACATTCTGTGTGTCACTTGAATCTCCTTGAGAATTATGTCAAAGGTACACAGGTCTGTGGAGCACTCAGCCACTTGCATGTTAATTTCATGAGCAGGCTGTTCCGTTGATCGGATTAACTGGAACCCTTGTCATCGTAACTGACAGAGAGCCAGCCTGCCAACAAATAGTTTGCTCACTTCACACATCCAAAGACTTGTGAAATAAAAGATATTTTATTTGAAAAACAAGTAAGGGTTAGCGAGAGGAAAGGCATCCAGCTGTAGAACAATGCCTCAGGGATGTATTCATCTAACCCATGCTAACATGGGAAAAGGGATCATCGTCATCATCATCATCATCGTTTAACGTCCGCTTTCCAAGCTAGCATGGGTTGGACGATTTGACTGAGGACTGGTGAAACCAGATGGCTACACCAGGCTCCAATCTGATTTGGCAGAGTTTCTACAGCTGGATGCCCTTCCTAACGCCAACCACTCAGAGAGTGTAGTGGGTGCTTTATAAAAACAAATGGAAATTATGTAAGTATGGATAGGTGTATATTTATTAAAAATATACAATGGAAAATGTGTGTATATTAAAGATGTACAATAAAAGCAAGTACTGCAGCATGGTCTTGCTCACATTGTCTAAAACTAAAGAGCATACTGTCACAAACACACAGACAGTTATGCACAAATACATAGACACACACACACAGAGACCCCTAGTGACGCCCTTACCTTGACCTTAAACTGCATCTGTTTCTGTAAGGCAATCAGTTCCTCCATACATTCCATCTGTCGTGCTCCCTCATTGCATTGTTTCACAATCTGGGGGTTATGTGAAGAGTCAGGCATGTTTAGAAAAAGGGAGAGAAAGAAAAGGGGACTGTGTCAGAGGATCGAAATAAACAAAATAATATATTTAAAAAAAACAATGACAATAATGGGATCGACAATATGAGCTTAGAAATAGCAGCCAAATCTCTCCCTTAAACGATACATTACCACATTGGGAAAAAACACTTTAAGTACACTATACCTGAAATGACAGGGGATAGTCATGGTTGGAATGCTTTTGGTCATATCAAGGATCAAAGCTACAATAGAATTGCCAGGAGTCACCAAAGGGGCAGTGACACTGACTGGCTAGGAATGGCAACCAAATCACACATTGCCATCTTGAGGAGATGTGATATCTTGAAATATCTGTGATATCCATTCCTTTTCTCAAGACCCATAAAGACACACATGATGTGTAATGTTTCCAACTAGGAATTGAAACCAGACTGTTGGCTGTGTTTTATGTAATAAGAAACTCATCTACTGCATTTACTGAAACTGTTTGTTTTTATAGGACTGTTAGGAAGGAACAACATAAACTATACATTCTGGGCAAAGATAAGTTGTGGCAATCATGCCTCTCCACAATATACACTGCAAATTGCAGAGGTTCAATGTCAGATGTTTGGGTGAATCAATAACAAAAATCTCTTGGTTCATCTGGGGATTGAACTCACTCACCTTGTTGATGGCCTGCAGTGCGATTTCAGCTGATCTGTATCGATCGGTGTTTGGGTCTAATCGATGTCGGATTGAATCAATGAGTAAGGGGATCCGTGTAATTCTCTGCATCGGAAGAAGCAGGAAAGTTTTCATTGGGAGCCGTTGACAGGCATCTTTGCGTTCAATTGATTTCAGAGCTGCCTCAAATTCAGGACGTTTTCTACAATAAAATAAACAGACAATCATCATTGTCATTTAACGTCCATGTTTGATGCTGGATCTGACTACACTGAAGGCTTTGTTGGTCTCCAATTGTCTCTTTTGGCAAGGTTTTTACGGCTGAATGTCCTTCCTAACATCAGAGTGGAGATACAGTATCAAGCAGGGTGGTTTTATGCAAAATGTAGACAGGCTAAAATAGGATTGATGGACAAAAATACGTGTCTAGCTGCTACAGGGAACAATAAAATAAAAAGTCTTGCAACTTCAGTTCTAAACAGGAAATGACATCAGACAAAAGAATTGGTTCATATCAGACATTTACACAGACAAACAGAAGAGAGAGAGAGAGAGTTTGTGTAAATATTGAAGATTATCCATTATTGAATACTTACAGAAGTTTGTTGTACATCCTCTCCTGGTATGACATGTTGGTACAGTAACGAATATAGACATTGAATGTGTTTTTCTGCACATGGTCTGTAATTATGTCACAAATATCGTGAATTTGTGATGACTTCTTCCAGCGCTCTTCCAGATCAGCAAGGAATCTGCAAACAGTCAGAAAATAATATAAGCATATATATATATATATATATATATATATATATATTGTTTTATTCTTTTACTTGTTTCAGTCATTTGACTTCAGCCATGCTGGAGCACCACCTTTAGTCAAATAAAATCGACCCCAGGATGACTTATTCTTTGTAAGCCAAGTACTAACTCTATCGGTCTCTTTTGCAGCTGGTTTTTGCCAGCTGAGTGGACTGGAGCAATGTAGAATAAAGGGTGTTGCTCAAGGGCACAATGTGCCACCAGGAATTGAACTTGTAATGTTATGATCATGAGCTGAACACCTTAACCACTCAGCCATGCACCTTCACATACATTTTATCATATCAGATATATACCGCTTATATTGTGTAAACGATATATAGACAGAAAATAATGCGTGTATATAAAATGTACAACACACACACACACACACACACACACATATATATATAAATAATGTACTGTTCCGTGATAGAAAATTTAACAAAAAGAATACTTCATCTGGAGAGAGATAAATATTTATTTAAAGGGCGCAATACATGTATTGTGCCCTTTAAATAAATGATATATATACAGTGATGCCAATACAATTAAAGACGAGAGTTTACTGTTAATTATGTACTTTCTAATTATTTAATTAATATTCAAATTATTTATGTACAGAAAGAAAATTTTCTCCAGTCTTATGTAAACTTAAACAATGCTTTTTTCCTCCTTATTGCATGGTGTGTGTGTGTGTGTGTGTGTATGTTTATATGCAGATATTTGTCTGTTGATGTTTAGTATCATCATCATCATCATCATCATCTCTAGTATGTGTGTGTGTGGGTGGGTGGGGGAGTGGATACAACTTGGCCCTGGTTCCCCCCCCCCCAATACTAACAAGTTGCTCATGAAAGAGAATGTCTAGTTGATGACAAGTGTCCCAGGGTTAAACAACAACAAGCTGTCCACATGAAAAGAGGAGGACAGGAGAGATATGGAAAGAAAAAAGAAACGATTTTACTTACTTTTCACTTGTTTCTCTAACGGCTCCAATATTGGAGAACATTTCGTGTCGCTCCTGTCGACTGAGAATACTTTTACCAGATTTGTCAGAAAATTCTGGACTCAGAAGAAATGTTGTCATTAAGATATTCAAACTCTTTAGATATGACGCTTCTGATGTAATTACTTCAAAAATAGCCTGTTGTTGTTGAGGTGGTGGTTGTGAACATGAAAGAGGGAGAGAGAAGTTGAGTGTTATACATACATAACATACATCCACATAAGCTGTGTAATAAACACACACACACACACACAAACACTGAGAAATACAGACACAGAAGCACGACATGTCCCTTGACTAAATATAAGGCCATTATTTTAATCCTCTGTTGGTGCAGCTTACCCCAAATAATGTTTCTTTACAAATACCTTACACTTGGCAGCAGTGGAACAAGCATCCTTCCATGTAATTTCCTGCCAATGTCCACTGAGTTGATACATCAGGTTGCTTGGTTTGCTGTTAGCAAAGGGAGGCAGTATACATACACTAATTGCATCTCGAGGTGTAGCAAACCCCTTCACACTTTTCTTATAGGTAATTTTTCTAAATCATATATTTCCTTTATTATCTTATATGCATGTCCTAAGGTTCAGTTGTGGCAGACACAACATAATCATAAATAGACTTCCGTGTTCTTGTTTTTATAATACATAATTATGATGACTTTGGAGGAATTACCTCCAAAGCGCTGTCGTGAAAGTTCTCAACAATGATGCACAATGCACCCCAGATTGAAGGATCAAAAGACAAAGAATAGCCGTCAGAAGTGTTTGAAACCCAGCTGCTTGGACCATTCATTCATGGTTTTATGTTCACTGCTATGGTGAGGGTAACAAGGATGAGAATGCGAGGAGTGACAAGGACTAGATAGCAACCACAAAATGGTTTACCAAATAAAATGCCTGCTCTTTTTGTTCGCCTGTCCTAGTAGTTTTTCATTTCGTTTTCAATTGTCCAATACATGAAATTTCCTTTCTGTAAGATCAAAATATCTTTTAAGAAACAAATTGTAGAGAAACTCTTGATAAATAGTTGTAAAACTAATAAGAAATAAAATATCTGGGGTAAATCAGACCCCACTGCACTAACAGTATTTTAATACTGCAACCAAGAGAGGGTTAAGAGAACCCAAGTTTAAAAGATGGAAGTGGGGGTGAGGGTAGGGAGAGAGAAATACACAGTTTTTAAAACAATAAAAAAAAACACAGTAAAGCATCAAAAGACAACATTTTACCTCTTGGCATTTCCTTTCAGAGTCTGAAATTGTTTTTAAGAGACCAGAGTTTTTCACCTGTAAAAATTAGGGAAGAAAGAAACAGAATGAGATTTACACTCTCACACACACAGAGGAAGTAACACTGAGTAAAAGATCCCCTTCATTCTACTGTATTGGACAATTTCTTCAGTGCCATTGGCAGCATAAAATACACACACACACACACACACACACACACACACACACACTGTATAGTGTTTCAGTCATTTGACTGTGGCCATGCTGGAGCACTGCCTTTTTTAGTCGAGTAAATCGACTCCAGGACTTATTCTTTGTAAGCCCAGTACTTATTCTATCGGTCTCTTTTTTCCGAACCGCTAAGTTACGGGGACGTAAACACGTCAGCATCGGTTGTCAAGCGATGTGGGGGGGGGGGGGGACAAATATACACACACACACACACACACACACATATACGACGGGCTTCTTTCAGTTTCCGTCTACCAAATCCACTCACAAGGCTTTGGTCGGCCCGAAGCTATAGTAGAAGACAGTTGCCCAAGGTGCCACGCAGTGGGACTGAACCCGGAACCATGCGGTTCGTAAGCATGCTACTTACCACACAGCCACTCCTACGCCTATGTTTGCTCAATTAATCAATAAAAATATTTTTTTAATAATAATAATAAAGCCAAGTTTCATTTATGTTTTAGTAAATAAAGAGACCAAAAATAAAACAATATAGTGATTAAAAGAAACACGTGGATCACACTGAAGTAAATTTGCTCACGTAGATCGCACGCTAAAGAAGCATAAGCACAAACTAAACAAAAAAGTAACTGAGAGTAACCTCCCTTTAAGTCGTAGATCACATGATAAAGTGGGCACCACAACTTCTCTTTCCACTGTCGCCATGTTTTTCACTTCTATCTTCTTTTCTTCAAGTGTTTCAAATGGAAACATCAAAGCCAATTCCACTGCTAAAATCTTTTATTTAGCATTAAACTGATAATTACTAAACTCTTCTCAATTTGTCTTCATTGTTGCTATTTTTGTTATTTATTTTATATAACACACACACAAGTTTGAGGTTGTTTGTTTGCTATTTCTAGCGATAGAGGTTCCTCTTGTTGGTTTGTGACTCGGTAGTTATATTAAGTAAAACCTTTAATATTTATAATTTTAATATAAATGTGGTCAAATGGCAATGTAAAATATGGCGAAACTATGAAATTAAGAAGAATATATTTAAAATAAATAAAACCATTTAGTGTTTACCTGTGGCATCTCATGCCATAATGTTCGCTGTGAGTTGGCTCGGAGGAATTCACTTCCTAAAGACTGAGAACCTTGAGATTCAGATGTACTTGTGTTGGAAGAAACCTTGCTTTCACTATTTCCTGAATCCAGGGACCCAATTTCACAATAAATATGAGCTGAAACAAATAAATTACAGAGCTGAATGAAGAAATACAGAATTTTTTTCCAAAAAGTTAAGACAAAAAAAAAATCATTTTAGAGAGTAGAATGGTAGTAACGTTACAGAATTTTTTCCAAAGAGTTAAGACAAAAAAAAAATCATTTTAGAGGGTAGAATGGTACTAATGTTTAGGAAGGAATTTCACAAATTGTGTGTAGGCTTTAATAAATGTTCAAGCACTTTCAGTTCTTAATGTTATTAAGTACGTGTTATGGTTATTGTATAACACATGCTTGATAACATTGTGACCTGAAAGCAATTGCACATTTATTAAAGCCTACACACTTTGTGAAATTCCTTCCGAAAGGTTAGTACCGTTCTACTCTCTAAAAAGTTTTTTTTCTTAAACTCAACTTTTTGAAAAAAATCTTTCTCTCTCTCTCTATATATATATACACGTATAAGAAGGGATGACCACTACGTGGACATCCAATATGCTAGAAAGAGATCATCCACGATCTAACCACAAAGAAAATAATGTTCTCTGGAAAAAATTCAGTGGTCATCCCGTTCTTATACGCATGTAATACAATTTTTCTAAATTTTTAGATTTTTTTATATGCTAGGCCACTGGTTTTAAATTGATGTTAATTAAATTAATATTCAATTTATCACCCTCAGTATATATATATATATATATATATATATATATATACACACGTCTCTGAAAAGTAAGGAATGGAAGTGGTACAATGCAGACAACGAATGTTTCATAGCTAAATGATGCTTGTTACGTAAGTGGTAACATGCACAAAACCAGCTTAGGCAAACTTCAGGTCCTATTACCTCTTCACTGTTTACATTATACATACATACATGCATATATATATATATATATATATATATATATATATATATATATATATAGTCACAATGAGGATATTCAAACATAGGGAAAAACCTGATGATTTTCCTAACCCAATAAATAATATATATATATGTTGTATAGAGTGGTAGTGCATCTAACAGGCTTCTACTTAAGTTTGGACCTTTGAAATTCCACTCAAAAAGCTTTGGGCGACCCAAAGTTATGACAGGAGACAACTGCACAAAGTATTATGCATTTTGATTGAACTTGGGGCTATGTGAACTGCATGGCCATGCTGGAATCAATATTTCAGTGAACTAAACAAACATAAATAAAATGAAAGCAAGCAACATACAGTTCCGATTAACACCTTTCTTCTGCTTTTTGATGTCTGTTCCACAGAATTGGTACAAGGGTTCCATCCCAAAACACGAGTTGTACCGTTCATTGTTTACACCGTAAAGATTGTCTTCATCCTGAAATAAATTAATCTGATGATAATAAATTCTAGAAGAGCCCCCAATTTGGCTTTTTGCAGTTTGGTAAATTACTATTCTAGTCAGCATAAATTATAATAATAATGATTTGTGTTCACTCTACAATGAAATATTCAACAGAGCCCCACCACCACCACCACCACCAACACTACCATTGCAATAAAAAGTTGAGGTAGTAACTAATGTTATGCTTGTTGTGTGCTGAACATTCCTCTCTTTCTCTGTCTCTCATATATATATATATATATATATATATATATATATATATATAATTATGTGTATTTCTTCTATCTTAATGAATAAAAATTCTTCTGATAGAATAAATGGGTTAATAGAAACCAATGTAGCAAAGAACACAAAATAACTGTGGTTAGCTCCTGTTTTTAAGGCAGGAACTCCTTGACATTTTGGGTATTTGAGTATATTTAAGAATTTAAGGATTGGAGAAAACGCATGTTATAATTGCATACTTTATTCCTACATATGTTTCAAAGGATTACAACCTGTGTGATCCATAGGGATTATATATATATATATATATATATATATATATATATATATATATATATATACCTTCATCAAATACCGTTCACAACTTTTTGAGTTATTTTGCACACAGATGGACAAACTAACGCCGATGAAAACATAACCTCCTTCCTTGGCAGAGGTAAAAATTTCCCTAATGTGGTTACAGTCAATGAGACATGGTAACACTGTATCTCTGGACTTCTCCATAAACCCAAAGACTATGTGGCGTTATTTTACATTAATTTTCATAAAGTAGGTTAGATGGTTTATTTGAACTGTTCTAGCTGAATGGTTTCCGATAACTAATCACTCAACCATTGAGTAGAGAGTGAAACAATCAGACTATGGTGCCCAACTGGGGCAGTCAGTCTATGGTGCACAACTGGAGCAGTAAGACTAAGGTACCTGGCAGTGGTATGGCCAATATTTCATCCCTGCAACTTTATAACCATTAGAAGAAAGTAATATCTCAACATATTTCACATGAAAAATAACTTTACAGAAATATGAAATGCTAGAAATTTACTTACATAATCTGGCTTGTTTAAGTCAGAGAAACTGTGGAGAGACAAACAATAGTCACAATTAATAATCACAACAAATAGAGATGAATGGGTTCTAATCTTACTGGGTCTTCTATCTCTCTCCTTAAAATAGATTCAAATATTTACTGTAAGTCTAACAAGATGTAATATCTTAGACTTGAGTGTCTTTAAGTCTAATGACATATCAAGGAGGGGACCAACACAAGTTAAACGCTAGTTGCAATAATAAAATCTATTAAATGTTTGGGAGTTTTGTTCAGTTTCTTCTTTCCACAGCCGAAGAAACATATTTCCATTCATCAACTCAATTAGTCATCACTCAACAAACAAAACTCATTTGTGACAATATAAATGAAAATACATCTAAAAAAAGTAAACATTACATTGGTCTTAAGAAAAAAAAAAAAAAAAAATCAAAATGAAAGACAAAATCAAATTGTGAAATATCTCACTTGTGTTCTGAGGAATTGGTCAGGAAATTCGGAGATGACATACAAACATAATCTTCAGACAACTGATGGGAAAGTTTCCTATTTTCAGTTTCTCCACCTTTAAACAAAAAAAAAACAAATCTTATAAAATACAATCCTCACTTACCCAGTGCCACAGATGGGGTGGGTCGGTGGGTGGGGTGGATCTATTGAATGGTTTCTTACATTGGTATAAAGCTTCACATTTTGTAAAGGTGCAATCCCCCAATATATGACTAGTACCTATTCATTTATGTATTATTACAATATAATTAATCAGTAAGGTAGTGGACCTGACAGAACTGTTTGTATGCTGGTCAAAATGCTTAGCGGAATTTTGCCAATCTTTATGTTCTGAATTCAAATTCCGCCAAGGTTGACTTTGCCTTTCATCGTTTAGGGGTCGATAACCCTCCCCCTGAAATTGCTGGTCTTGTGCCAAAATTTGAAAGCATTATTAAATAATTAGGTGTAATTAGTCTTTTCTTAAACAAGCACAAGGCTGGATATTTTGAAGTGTCAAGTGAATTGGTCCCAGGATATAACTGGTATTTATATTGCCAATGAAAGGCGAAATTCATTTCTGGAAGATTTTGAATGCTGAAAGTTTCCGGATGAAACCAATACTGAAAGGCATCTAGTTTGGTGCTGCATCGCTTTTAGAGTTGAAGCGGTGGTGGTGATGGTGGTGGTGATGGGTAGTGGGGTATGGGCAAAAATGTGTTGAGTGAACAAGACAGTTTCCCTAAACCTCTGGCATTTTTTTCGTTAAAAACCAACAATAAAACCATTCTCTGGCCATACTAGATCAAATGAACACAAGCATGGCTTTGCAACCAACCATATAGGTGCTGGGTTCAATCTCACCACGTGGCTCCTTGGGCAAATATCTTCCACAACAGTTCTGGCTTTGGCCAATACCTTCTTGTTGGTTCTTTCGTAGTAAAAAATTGTGCACAAGTCCAGTGTGTGTGTGTGTGTGTATGTGTGTGCATATATACATGTCATCACAAATTGTTGATGTAAAATATTAAATATTTTATAGAATTAGGTGGATTCACTAAAGGATCATGCACTCTACATTGATAGATGGGCCACAGAATGAGAGTGTGGGAAGAGAGGGAGAGAAGAGAGAGAGAGAGAGATAGGGGGAGAGAAGAGGGAGATGGAGGAAAGAGGAAGGAATGAGGAAAAAAAAAAGGGACTGAAAAAAGTAGAGGGAACCAAATAACAGTGATGAGTGTTGTATAAAGGAAGGGAGAATTGCTCTTGTGTGTGTGTGTGTGTGTGTGTGTGTGTGTGTGCTGCACCAAACATGCTCCCCACAAATACAGTCATAAATTATTAAACAGTGACACTAACGAACCAGGTGACTATAATAATTAAACTAAGTAGTGTCTGTATGGTTAGTACTAAACTAAACAATCAGAAACAGTTGTAACTAAGCTACCAAAGGAGACCCTATGTGGTTAGGCAACCTGCTAGAAATGGCACTTAAACCTTCCTTAAATAACATTACGCTGACTTAAAAGAGGATGAACACATTGGATTATATACTCCTAGGTAGACGATGTCTACGTAAAACAGATATGGGTATGATTGGAATATATTTGTTTATGTGGACTAAATGACTACATCTCCCAGTAATCAAGTCACTGTACAGTCTTAAGTCACACTGTACTGTCCCTGAGTTGGTGTTGCTGTATCCAAAGTTGCATGGGAAGATGCACAATTATCATCATCATCATCGTTTAACAGATCGCTGCATCAGGCTCCAATCTGATCTGGCAGAGTTTCTACAGCTGGATGCCCTTCCTAACGCCAACCACTCCGAGAGTGTAGTGGGTGCTTTTACGTGCCACCGGCACGAGGGCCAGTCACACGGTACAGGCAACGGCCACGCTCAAAATGGTGATTTTACGTGCCACCTGCATGGGAGCCAGTCCAGCGGAACTGGCAACGACCTCGACCTTGTCTACCGCTAAGTTCTGAGTTCAAGTTCTGCCGAGGTCGACTTTGCCTTTCATCTTTTCGGGGTCGATAAATTAAGTACCAGTTACGCACTGGGGTCGATGTAATCAATTTAAACCCTTTGTCTGTCCTTGTTTGTCCCCTCTATGTTTTTTCCCTTGTGGGTAATAAAGAAATAAAAAATGAGTGGGGATGTGTGTGTGTGGTGGTGGTGGTGGGGGGAGTGTACATTATTGTTGCTTTGTCCCCTGGCTTTCCACCCACGACCATCCTGTTCATACTCTGTCAAGAACTATCTTATCCAATGTCCTTGGCTGCTTCTAAGAGATTTGACCCCTTTTCTAGCAGGATGAATGACCACATAAAGGTCTTCTCAATGGATTGTATGTTGTTGTTGTTGTGGTTGTTGTTGGAGAGACTTAGGAGGTGTTTAGGTGAGACTTGCATTCGCAGGCTGGGTGGGTTCATTTGATGAAAGGGGTGTTGGGGGTGATCCAGTGACATGATTCAAAATACCAGCTAACACAGGTGGGGAGAGAGAGGAGAGAGAGAGAGAGAGAGAGAGAGAGAGAGAGAGAGAGAGAGAGAGAGAGAGAGAACAAAAACAAACATAAAACTTGAAAATACAACAATAAAAACAGAGAACTATAAGAATCTCTAAGAACTTTCTAGAAGGAAGTAGTGGACTACGTATAGGAGTGTGCAACTGAATGCAGGGTACTACATGGAATGTAACCCCGCACAGCTTACAAGGGTACTTACTGTGTGAAGAATTGGATCTAGAAGAGAGATTTGAAACGGTTAAAGGTCAAAAATAAAGAAAAGAAATATTTCAGTGTGTGTGTGTGTATATGTGTGTGTGTGGAGGAGAGAGAGAGTATATGCAATGTATGTATGTGTGTGTGTGTATGTATATATATATATATATATACATATATATATATATAAATGTGTGGAGAATGGAGAAACAAACACAAGAAGAAGCAAGTCAATTCTCCATTTAATTATAATTATAAACTGCGGTTTAAACAATAATTTACCTGCCTCTGGATACCTTCTAACGAAGACGGTACCCACACAAGTAATTTCCAGGAGTGCCTTCGGATTTAACTAGATACTTCAGACTACCCCTGAAATATTGAAGCAATCCTATCATTTACCTATATATATATATATATATATATATATATATATATATATATATATATATGTATGTATGTATATGTATTTACCCCTTTTGATACCAACCCAGCTGGAAGTGCCCCTGGTTCTATGATACAAATAACTTGCTTTAAAATGGCCAAGATGAAAATCTTCCACCAAAATGTCATGTGAATTCATGTTCTCAAAAATGACAAAGTCATTTCACTCAATTCTTCATCGTTTTTAAAATGAATTGCAACAAAGGCAAAGAATTTTAATAGAAACACGGTAACGAAAGGGTTAAGACATAGCTTTACACGTACATGCGTGTGTGTGTGTGTGTGTGTGTGTGTGTGTGTGTGTGTGTGTAACGGATTATAATCTAAGCTGGGTCCTCAGGAATGCATTGAAGTATAATCAAGTATAATAATAAACATTATTTTTCTTTGTGGTTGGTTTGTTGACTTTTTCCAATTTTGCTGAGCATCAACCGAAGACATCCTGTTTGCTTTTTTTCTTTATCTTGTCTCCATGTTGTTTAAAATTTTTTGTACTGAGTGTGTTTGCATCTATGTATGTACATATGTATGTATGCAAATGTACATGAGTGTGTGTGTGTGTGGATATAAAATTGTTAGGATAAAATAACAAAAGAAATACTAACCAGGTTTAGTTTTGGAACCTGGTAAGCTGTCATTACTGGAAGACTCCTGTGAACTGGAGTTTCTGTTCAAAGAGAAAATACAGTAAAAAAGATGTTTTAAAGCATATATATACAGAAACATACCCCACGTTACATGCATTATCATCATCACATTACTTAGTGTCTGCTTGGATGGTTTGACTGGAACTGGTAAGCTGGAGTGCTGCATCAGGTGCCAGTTTGATTTTGGCTTGGTTTCTATGACTGGATGCCCTTCCTAACACCAACCACTCCAAGAGTGCAGTGGGTGTCTTTAACATGTCACCGGCATAGGTACTGTTAGGCGTCACCAGCGTTTAACCCTCAGCGTTTAAACCAGTCATGTCCAGTTTAAATAGTCTACCCATTTTATGTTCCAACTGGCCAGATCCAGCTTCTCACACCCACTCTACAATGTCATTCTAAAAATAATCACATCATCAAACTGTTGCAACTTTGAGATAATTCATGATTAATTCAAACCAAAGTGAATAAATAAGCATTACATTTGAACAGAATAATGTGAATGCTAAACAATTAACTAATTAATCAGTCCCTGCCTGATTGACACTTCATTCTGTCTTTAGTCATCTCTCATAAGATGAAGGAGACATTCTTCCTTTGTGGCAACTTGACATTTCTTTAATTTTTCTTATTAAAAATCATGCAGACCAAAGTTTTCTTGATGCCAATTCATCTGCAAAATTCATTCAGAGTCAGGTGAAGAATTTCACAGATCACAGCACACACTTTTGCAACGGAAGCATTACCCACTGTTGTGGAACACTGTCCAGACTTGGGACCATCTTCGGCCCCAACATACTTGCATCTGAGTGATGCAAACATAGAAAAGTAAATGTAAAAACGATGATGATGATGACACCGTCATATACATTACATATATATATGAATAAACAGATACAAACATACACACACACACTTTACAATTTTTGAAGCTCACCTGTTATTTTTAGGCGATGGGATAGGAAGTGGAACGGTAGTCTTCAAATTGAGACTCTCTTCTTGTTTCCTGGGGGGTAACGGAGGAGCTTCTGGGATTTTGTCTCTTGGCGGAATCGGCGGAGGCGTTTCACTGGCATTTTGTTTTTTCATGGCTGAATCTGGTGGGAAATTAATATAATTTACTTGGTTAATTTTCCGCAAGGAACAAGTTGAATTCCTCTTGATTGCATTCTTTCTTTTAAGCCTTGACTCCTCACTGGAATCTCGTAGTGACATCCAACTTAAATGTTTTGTTTTAGTGTATTGTGGGAAGGAATCTAGGTTTGAACATTTCGCAAAACGAAACAAATAAAAAAGGAAAAAAAAAACATAATAATAATAATAATAATAAATGAATTTCCAAATGTGTTTAATTTTATTGTAAATTTTATAACCTTTCTAAAAACTTTTTTTTTTTCACTAAAATGGATGGAGAGGGGAAATGGGGTTAATTTAAAATAAGATAACGGTGGGGGAAGTGGAGAGAAGGCTGTCTCAAGAATCAAAGCATGGAAGAGCTAAGAGAGAGAGAGAGAGAGAGAGAGAGAGAAAGAGAGAGATAGAGAGAGAGAGAGACAAGCATAGGTAACACTATATACAACATGCAAATGAATTTCCAATGATGTTTGAAGAATTCCATTTCAACAACAACAACAACAGAAGTTATTTAATAAATTAATGAAATAGAGAAATGAATGGTTTTAGTTATTGAGAAATGACTGACAAAGAATTACTGGTACGAGAAGAATTTGTTGATGGATAATATATAATGTCTAATGGTTGGTATAATGGGCTTTGTGGCTGAATATATTAGGTGGACTTGCCTCTTGTAGAGGGCAGACAAGGTGTTCAGCAATTTGTTGCTGAACAACCTGTACAGGTGATTTTTTTGTGTCCTTGAGCAAGGCACTTTATTTCACGTTACTTCAGTTCACTCAACTGGCAAAAATGAGTAACACCTGTATTTCAAAGGGCCAGCCCTGTCACACTCTGTGTCATGCTAAGTCACCCTGAGAAGTATGTGAAGGGGTACGCGTGTCTGTGGAGTGCTCAGCCACTTGCACATTAATCTCACAAGCAAGCTGTTCCATTGATCGGATCAACTGGAACGACTCATCGTCATAAGTGATGGAGTGCCAGTATATATCAATACCTTACTTCTAACCACACCATGGGACCAGCCTTGAGTAATTGCAGCCTAGGTCCTGGTAGCCATTTTGGACATCTTGCATCTCTTCAGTCAGTTAACTGAGCCCCATAAACTAGGTTTCTGGAAGCCTTTGAAACTTTGTCACATGAGGCTAAATCAAGCTGCTTTGAATAATAATAATAATAATAATAATAACAGACACACACACACACACACACACACACATATATATATATATATATATATATATACATGTACACAATTTAATATAAATCACCAAGGAATTCTAATTATCATCAAAAGTTCAATATTTGCCATTACATAAAACAAAATACTGTCATGCTGTGTGTGTGTGTGTGTTGTGTGTATCTAGGTGCACACACACACACACATACATATGAGAAAAGCAAATCTCATTTGTGAGAGTGCATGCAACAAAGCTAAAACATTTTGGAATAAAATTAGAAAAAAAAAAAAAATCAGGAAAAATATTTGAAGCGAAAAAATAAATAAATAAATAAATAAAAAAATATGTAAAAAGTAAAGGAAAAACAACAACAATAAAAACAACAGATTTAATAAAATATAAACAAATGAAGCAAAAACAACAGTCTAGTATGGATGAAATAATGAATCAATATAGAAGAGATCCCATTAGGTAACTGGTATGTCATTCACTATTCAGGGATGAGAGGTAGTGTTAGTCATGGCTGGATTAGAATCAAGACAATTAGATAAGTGAAGACAGTTTATTGTTTCTGGCCCTTTTATCTCCGCAAACCAATGACCTGACAGGGCGGAGATGTGTATCCGTATATATTAGTGAGGGGTGGCCACATCAAATAAACCAGGACTAATACAGTAAAGGACTTTTTTTTTCTGGTGCTCAACTGATTCTGTTGATCCTTTACCTTTGAGGGGAGGGGTCCCCAAATAATAACAAGACATGCAACAGCAATAACAACAATAACAGAAAAAAAAGTGACAGAAACAAACAAGTAAATGTAGTAAATAATTTCAAAGGTGTTAGTCATGGCTGGATTAGAATCAAGACAATTTATCGTTTCAGGCCCTTTTATCTCCGCAAACCAATGACCTGACAGGACAGAGATGTGTATCAGTGTATATTAGTGAGGGGTGGCCACATCAAATAAACCAAGACTAATACAGTAAAGGACTTCTTTTTTTTTTTCTGGTGCTCAACCAATTCTGTTGATCCTTTACCTTTGAGGGGAGGGGGCCCCAAATAATAACAAGTCATGCAACAGCAATAACAACAATAACAGAAAAAAAAGTGACAGAAACAAACAAGTAAATGTAGTAAATAATTTCAAAAGAAAGAGAAAGCTGAAGGTGGGGAGTTGGTGGAGAGGAATGGGGTCAAGTAATTAAAGAGTCAGAGAGGTATAAAGGGTCAGAATGGAAGAGGTGAGAGACAGGTGTCTATAGGGGGTAGTAGTAGTATTGATGGAGGTGGGGTGGGGGGATCTTTAGGGCTGGTATTCCAGTCTCTAAGACAGTGGTTCTCAACCATTTTTCTTTTTTTTTCATCTATGGACCTCTTTGATTACTATTTTATTCTGGCAGACCTCCCGGCCCCTATTTTGTTTTTCATGCATTCACTTGCGTAGCTTGAACTCTGTAAGCTGCCAGAGAAAAAAACCTCAGCTCTTTCTTGCAATAAATACATCTAATGCAACATTTTTTTTATGAACCCTGGAAAATACTATTGTGGATCGCCAATTTACAATTTTGCTTGTGTGGACCCCAAAAATCTACTAATATGAAACCCCAGGGTCCATATGGACCTTGGTTGAGAGCCACAGCTCTAAGAAATTCATTTTGAAATTGTATGGTTCTAGGTCTGACCCTACCATGTGATTGATACCTTGGGCAAGGTTTTCTACCATAGCCACCTTTTCTTTCCATAAGAAACAGGAAAGCCAGTGCTCTAGTCTGGCTTGATGTTTCTTGGAATGAAATATGACAATCAGGCAATACTACATGATCAAGGCAATCATTCCCACTTGAGCTTTAAGGGACAACTTTCTCCTGACCCACTTCTGAATGGGACTGGCCACTCTCACAACCTCTTTCCAGCTCCTGTCCACCTGGAGGTCCAGACTAAGTCCAATGATAGGATTCATCACTGGCCAACATGGATTTGTTTCTCCAAAGGCCAAGGTACAAAGTTATCCAATGGTCCCAGGTGATGTCTACTCCTCCATACTCTGTGTTCATCATATCTAAAGTGCCCAACACCATGACAGTGATGTTGTCTTCATATACGGACACAGCTCTTCTGTGATGCAGTTCAAGCAAGAGACTACTCCCCACCATCTCTGTAGTTCAACGGCAAAGGATTATTCAAAGCCAAAACCTGCAGGAGAGGGAGACAGCCTTTGATGCCAACCAGTTTCAAACAAACGACAAAGTTCACCTTGGCATCATTTGAACTCAGAATGCACAGAGTTCGAATAAATACTTTCACGACATTCTTCAATCTTATGTTCTAATGACATTCTCAATTTTACAACCACACACACACACTCTCTCTCTCTCTCTCTCTCTCTCTCTTTTTCTTTCTCTCCACATGCACTCTTCTGCCTTCTCTCTCACCTCACATACATACCATACACTCTCTTTTTTTCCTCTCTCTCTCTCTCTCTCTCTCTACACACACAGACATGTTGTAAAAAGGAAAATGATTTCTGCTAAGTGACTCACTGTTTCTGAGAAATTTGTCATCTGTTGAAGTAGAAAACAAAGAAATATTTCATGGGGAACAAACAGGTATGTTACACCCCACCCTTTCACAAATTTAGTAACAATTTTTTTTTTTAAATCCTCTTTCCTTTGTGAAGTATTCCATGTAGTTTTCTTTCATTATTTCATTATTTTCATTCCCTATTTTTAAAAATTTTCATTCCTTCAATCTCCCCACCCCTCCTCACTCTGTCATTCACTCATTCTTTTCTTTTCTCCTCTTTTACGTGTTTCAGTCATTTGACTGTGGCCATGCTGGAGCACCGCCTTTAGTCGAGCAAATCGACCCCAGGACTTATTCTTTGTAAGCCTAGTACTTATTCTATCGGTCTCTTTTGCTGAACTGCTAAGTTACGTGCCAATGTTGGAAATTACTTTATTGTTCAGAGTTTCCCTAGCCACCCCCTTGATTCAGGACACAAGACCTTCATTACCGGGTACAAAGGAATGTAACCTCCCTGCCACTTCAACTCCATCGTGATCCAAGCTGACCCCTATTCTCTCTCATCTCCAGCACTGACTGGACCCTGTTCAACGTAACACTGCAAAGAAATTAGAGAAAGTCTTTTTTGTCTTCATTTTGGAAATTCAATTATTATTATTATTATTATTATTATCATCATCTGCACATTGAGGTTGAAGAAGACTACGTCTTTGAATTCACTTGCACCACATTCCTTGTAATTTCAAGAACCGCTGAAAATTCACTGAAGAAACGGTAAAAACATGAAAAATAAAAACATGAAAATTGTTGTGAAAAAGAGAAAAAGGAAAATAAAAGAAAAAAAATTTTTTGTTTTGTTCTTTTGTATTTTGTTTAGAATCTAGGTTGTTGTTGTTGAACCCAAGGTCAGCTGCGAGCCAGCAGACTTTGTGATCAAAAATGTTCCAAGTGTGACCCCCCACCCATGCCCTCCATTGGTCTTTATGTATCTTGGACTACATCATCCAAAAGCCACACCACCTGTTTGTCTGAATACAATGTTTACGAGACAAGTTTATAATTGTAACAATTTGTTGGATGACAATAAAATGAAAGAGACAGTATGAACACAAAACTGTGCTGTGACAAGCACAAAACAACATGAAGCCTGTTATGCGAGTGTTATGTAATCTCATACGGCATAAATTAAATGGCATTGTAGCAATTACAATAGCTACATTGTAGCAATTACAACAGCTACAGAAAACTGGGGCTGCTAATTTGCATATTCTGAGTTTTAGCTGGTTATTTTAAATTAGCAGAGGTTGAGTTGAATGTGTGTTGGGTACTCTAAACCAGGGGTTTTCAAACTGTGGTCCACAGACCACAGGGGGTTCGCAAGGATAAGACAGGGTGTCTGTAGACAGCAAATACTTTTTTATGGGCAATTTGATTTTATATATGTTTTTTAATCGAAATCTTTTAATTGACAATAAACCTATTTGTTAAATACTGTTAAATAAATAAATGTAAAAATATATGTTATTTTAAGCAAATATTTATGTATAAATTTCATAGGCATTTATAAGGGGGTCCGCAAGTCAAAAAGTTTGAAAACCCCTAGTTTAAACAACTGATATCAGCTGTTAAAGTACAAAGTGTGTGGTAATGGCATCGTATTATATTCTGAAGGATTTTGAGGGGATTAAATGTAAACATTAAGGATTTAATGAACCCTTAATGAAGTAATAACAATGGCTATGACGCTAATTATTCGACTAATTTACTGCCCCTCCCCCACCCTGCTTTAACATCTGCCAGGTAAATCCCCCAGCATCAGCTGAGCAGGTGCAGAGCAATGATGATAATGGGGGCAGGGGAGAAGGGTTTGAGGGACTGGTGGGGTGGATAGGAAACCCTTCATTTCCTCCTCCTCCTACTATTCTCACTACTACTGTTGCTACATGGTGACTCTACCATAAAGGAAGCATTGTCCCCCTCCCCCCCTGCTAAGGGAACTGAGGTAGTGGTGGTGGTGGTGGTAGTGGTAAAGAGATGAAGAAATGGAGAGAGCTGATCCCTCAGTAGCTTTCATAAAACATTTGGTGGTTGTTGCTTAGCCCAAGGTCAAGCCTAATTCTGCAAACCAATCACAAGCAGTCTAACCAGGACCATCTCATCTTTTCTGACAAACATCATATTATTTAATACATTATTTAACATCATCTTAGAACTGTCCCCTCTTAACACAGTAAGGTGTGATTCCAGGGAATTTTGGCTGCTATTTTTAGCAGGTTGCATGACCATGTCAAGGCTTTTTTTAATTATAATTTGTTGTTGTTGTTGTTGTTATTAATGGGGTGGGGGTGAAGGTGGTGAACTGGCAGAATTATTACATTGAATAAAATGCTTAGCATATTTCTTCAAACCTCACATTCTGAGTTCAAATTCCACCGAGGTCAACATTGCCTTTCATCCTTTCGGGGGTCAATGAAATAAGCACCAGTCACACACTGGGGTTCAATATAATCGACTCACCCCCTCCCCCACCAAATTTCAGGCCTTGTGCCTATCCAAGAAAGGATTATCATCAAATAGTTTCATTAAACCCAGAAGAAATAAACTTCTGACATGGAGACGTCCCAGATATTGTGCTGTAGCTGAGCCACAGAATATGGTGAGTTGGAGGATTTCATCACACTTCAATGTCTCAGTTTTGATAGGGTTTCTACAGCTGAATGACCTTCCCAACACCGACCACTTTACAGAGGGTAACTGGGTTGTTGTTGTCATGGGACCAGCCGCAAGTGTGAAGTTGGCTTCAAGCAAGGAACACAGTTTTTGTCTTGTTGGTGGTGGTGTTTAGCCCTGAGTCTGCTCTGGTCAAAGCAGACCTATGATCAAATATTATGTACCACAGTATATCGTTTGTGTGTGTGTGCGTGTGCGTGTGTGTGTGTGTGTGTGTGTGTGTGTGTGTGTGTGAGAGAGACAGAGAGAGAGCATGAAAACACAAATTAATAAAAAGAATATTTGATAAAACAACAATATTTCACTGTAGAAAGAACATTGGATTCAATAAAAAAAAAAAATAAATAAATAAATAAATAAATAAAAAAAAAAACAACAAGTTATTCTGGCATAAGGAAGAGGATTTCAAATAAACAAAAATATTATAACATAGTTGAAATTCTTTGAGAGTTTATAAACCTAAAATTTAGATTATTTGAAGAGAAAAATGGCGTAATAATAATAATAATAATAATAATGGTTTCAAATCTTGGCACAAGGCCAGCAGTTTTAATGGGCGGGGGGGGGGCTTCTTCATACAATCAACATCAATGGTTGACTGGTACTTTATCATATCAATCCCTAAAAGGGATGAACAGTAAAGCTGACCATGACAGCTAAGTACATGGAGAAGGAACCAGTACTACAAGGCACTTTTTCTGATGTTCTAAAGATACTGCCAATTACTACTATTATTATTATTATTATTATTAGTCATTAGTGCACTGGACAAAATGCTTAGTGGTATTTTACCTGTCGCTACATTCATCATCATCATCATCATCATTTAATGTCCGCTTTCCATGCTAGCATGGGTTGGACGATTTGACTGAGGACTGGTGAAACCAGATGGCTACACCAGGCTCCAATCTGATTTGGCAGAGTTTCTACAGCTGGATGCCCTTCCTAACGCCAACCACTCAGAGAGTGTAGTGGGTGCTTTTACGTGCCACTGGCACGAAGGCCAGTCAGGTGGTACTGGCAACGGCCACGCTCAAAATGGTGTATTTTATGTGCCACCCGCACAAGAGCCAGTCCAGGGGCACTGGCAACGATCTCGCTCGATAATCCTTACACATGCCATGGGCACAAGTGCCAGAAAGGCGACGCTGGGCACAGGTGCCATCCCGAATTCTTATTTCTTTATTGCCCACAAGGGGCTAAACATAGAGGGGACAAACAAGGACAGACAAAGGGATTAAGTCGATTACATCGACCCCAGTGCGTAACTGGTACTTAATTTACCGATACATGATATATCAATGAAAAAGATGTCGCCATCCGATATGTATTCACACCACAATAACAAAAGAGAGACAAGATATCAATGATGTGTGACACAGAGAAAATCATTGCAACATGTCCAAGATGGAGTCTTTGGTCAGAAAGCGTGGCATTGTCCAGTTTTTGTTCTATGTTAGTTGATTGATTGATAGAGTGATATTGTAGTGTGTGAGATGTTACCAATGGAATTACTAATTGGTGATTGCTGTTGCATGGTCTGGACCAAGCAACGGTAAAACTCAGTGTTTGGACTTGGATTAAACAACAGGAAACCATTTGGGTATGTTTAGATTTTTCTTTTTTTTTTTATCTGGACGTGTAGGGCTTTTAATAAAAGGGGGAAATGGCTTTACCACTGTTTTATAGTAACAACCTCAAGGAAAGTAACAAAACATCAAAAATGCAAAGGAACACAGACGCAAACACAGAGATACACAAACAGCAAAACACAAAGAAACGTACAGATACACACACAAGCATATACATACACACACTGACATATGTACATAGAAAGGCATACATATACACACACAGACAGGCATACACACATAGAGAAAGGCATATGTACACACACACACACACACACACACACACACACACACACACATTTCCGCTGGTAAAAACTGTCTGTAAAAATGAATACTGAAATCATATCTCAAAAACATCTTATTAATTAGTAAAATGTTTCTAATGACAACATTAAAATAATGATTATTGGATTAGATTGGATTAATTGTTGGCTTTAGTTGGATCTGTTGTTGTGGAAATTCCTGATAATCTCTCTGAGATGCTGCAGCTTTATCTGATGGATTCTTCAACTGAATTCCTTCATCTACAGAATTCTAGAGGAATATTTAAAGAATTTTGTAAAATTGCAATAATAATAAACACTCAATGAATTATTAACAACAATGACAACACATTAATAATATTATTATTATTATTATTATTACTATTTGGTAGTTTGAGGTAAATTTCTACTGCATCACCTGCTACATCTCCATCTTGCTGCAGTGTGTGTGTGCAACATTTGTGCTGTTGGGAGTTTGCAAACACTTCCTGTTTGTTTTTTTGTTTTTTTTTTCTCTTATACATAATGGCATTTCTTTCAGTTTTATGTTCTGAGTTCAAATTCTGCCAAGGTCAACTTTGTTTTATCGTTTCGGGATTGTAAAAATAAAATACCTGCCAAATACAGGGGTTGATGTCAATGACTAACACCCACTCCCCTTAAATTTGCTGACCTTGTGCCAAGATTTGAACTTATTATTATTGTTGTTGTTGTTATTATTTCTCACATGAAAACACAAGGTCTCAAATCGGACGAAGGGAGCAGTCAATAATAAGAGTCCCAAAACTGGCACTTCCACAGAAGAATGTAAAAGAAAGTTGACTTTGACATACATAATAATAATAATAATAATGATTTTAAATTTGTGCACAAGGCCAGAAATTTCAAAGGAGGAGATAAGCTGATTACAATGACACCAGTGCATAACTGGTACTTTATTTTATGGACCCTGAAAGAGATGAAAGCCAAAGTTGACCTTGGAAGAATTTGGGCTCAGAACATAACAATGGACGAAATACCGTTAAGCATTTTGCTTGGCATGCTAATGATTCAGCCAGCTCAGCACCAAAGTAATAATAATAATAATAATAATAATAATAATGTAAATAGCTAAATTCCAGAGAAAAGAAAGAAGATTATTTCAAAGAAGATAAATGGTAAGTTGGAATGGAACTGAAACGAAGAGAAATATTTGTGATGTGAATAAAACTTACCTGATTTTGTTGCAGATTTCAAAGGAGCATCAATGGACTCATAGAAATCATCATCATCATCGTCGTCGTCGTCCACTCTATTAGTGTGTTTAACCTGAAATTAGGAGAGAGAGAGAGAGAGTGAGTGAGTGAGTGGAGGGATGGAATAAAGAGAGAATGGAGGTAAGGTGAGAGATAGAGAGTGAGTGAGAGCTTGGAAGAGAAAGAGTGAGTGAGGCCGAGAGAGATAAGGTGAGTGAATGAGAGAGGGGGAGAGAGAGAGAGTAAGAGGAAGACGTGAGTGGAGATATAATGGCATAATGGTTGATGTTGTTGTTGGTGGTGGTGTGAGAGAGGAGATAAGAAAGAGATGTAAAGAACAGAGAGAGGTGAGATGAGCGTAGAGGAAGGGGAGAAGGGGAGTTTGATGAGAAAATGTAAAAGATGAAAGAGAGAGAGAGATAGAAAGAGAGAAGGGGCAAAGAGAGAGAGAGGGCGGGGGTGATGGGGGATAACAGAGAAAAGTGAATGTAAATACAGAGGATTGTGGGAAGGCGGAAAAGAGATTAAATACACACACACACAAGGGGGGGGGGGAGAGAAAGAGATAAGGAAAAGGATAATGTATATTAAAAACGGAGGCACAGGAGTGGCTGTGTGGTAAGTAGCTTGCTTACCGACCACATGGTTCCGGGTTCAGTCCCACTGCGTGGCACCTTGGGCAAGTGTCTTCTACTATAGCCACGGGCCGACCAAAAAAGCCTTGTGAGTGGATTTGGTAGATGGAAACTGAAAGAAGCCTGTCGTATATGTGTGTGTGTATGTGTGTGCGTGTGTGTGTGTGTATGTTTGTGTGTCTGTGTTTGTCCCCCCCAGCATTGTTGGACAACCGATGCTGGTGTGTTTACGTCCCCCATAACTTAGCGGTTCAGCAAAAGAGAACGATAGAATAGGTACTAGGCTGACAAAGAATAAGCTCGATTTGCTCGACTATAAAGGCGGTGCTCCAGCATGGCTGCAGTCAAATGACTGAAACGAGTAAAAGAGAAAAGAGAGAGAGTAAGAGGAGGGGGGATCAACAGAGATAGTAAGGGACATCATCATCATCTTTTACTTCTTTCAGAGAGAGAGAGAGAGGGGGGGGAGAATGGATGATAAAGAAGAGGACGAAATGAAAGATGAAACTGAAGATGCAACAACAGAAATAAGAGTAACAAAAGTAAAGAAAAAAGTGTAAGAAGAGGAAGAGAGAGAGAGAGAGAGAGAGAAAGAGAGAAGGAAAATAAAGAAAAGGAAAGAAGAGGGGAGGATGTGAGTTAGTCTCTAATTGTATAACATGTCTCTCAACACCAGGATGTAGGATGGGGGGGGGGGTAGAGAGACAGGGTTAGAGTAATGCTGGAAGTGGGTATATACAAATGTATAACAATTTATATAACATGTATACAAATATACAGAAATATACACCATGTGTATATACATACATACACACACACACACACACACACACATACACATATATATATCATAAAAATACACAAGCGTTTCAAATATATATACACTGAAAATCCAATGACGAATGACTAAAAATAGCGAAAAGTAAGGAAGTTTTTTAAACATCAAGAAGAGGAAAACTAAAATATTTGGTGAAGAATTCAAGAGAACCAAAGAAAAAAAAAAATGGTTTACAGAGATTGTTAATGGATAGGCGTAGGAGTGGCTGTGTGGTAAGTAGCTTGCTTATGAACCACATGGTTCCGGGTTCAGTCCCACTGCGTGGCACCTTGGGCAAGTGTCTTCTACTATAGCCTCGGGCCGACCAAAGCCTTGTGAGTAGATTTGGTAGACGGAAACTGAAAGAAGCCCTTCGTATATATAAATATATATACACGCACAGTGATGCACACACACCTACTCAAACAACCCTACACACACACACCCATATATACATGCACACATAAACGTACACACAACTACATACACATAAACACACAGCCACATACACACACACACACAGAAGTGCACACATGCAATAAAATATCCAATAAAATTTCAAATATCCAGTCTTTAAAAAAAGCAGGACCTGGATTCTGATGAGCCATCCAACCCATGACAGCATGGAAAAGTGGACACAAAATTTATATATATATATATATATATAGGAGCAGGTGTGGGTGTGTGGTTAGAAGTTTGCTTTGGTCGGCCCGAGGCTATAGAAGAAGACACTTACCCCAAGGTGCCACGCAGTGGGACTGAACCCAGAACCATGTGGTTGGTAAGCAAGCTACTTACAACACAAAAGTTTTTTGAGAAGGAAACTTCGTTTTCTCTTTGATGTTGGTGTTCTTTATCGTTTGATGAAGAACAAGTCAGGACAAGAGAAACTAAGACCATTGTTGAACATTTACTGAGAGACTAACTCATTATTTACTGTCTGTTGCCATTTCTGAAGAACTGGGAATGAGACCTGGAGTTTGGTAACTGGATACTTCATGAACAGAAAGATGGCAAATCACAAAGAACATGTCAACATGTTAGTATCTGTCTGTCTGTCTGTCTGTCACTTTCTTTATGTCACTGAATGATGAGTGGTGGTGGTGGTGGTGGAAGAAAACTGAACTTGCAGCTGTAGAGTGGAGTGTTTCCCTTACAGATCAAGATGATGATGATGATGATGATGATAAGAAGAAACACCAGCAGTGATTAGATTGTCAGAGGTAAATAACCTGATGGATGGCTGGCTGGTTGGTGAAGAGAGATGGGTGGGTAGTTCTTTATGGAATGGATGGGGGTGGGGGGTTAATCTCTAAAGAAAATTGGGTGAGTCAGACACTCAATAAACATACACATACCACAGGCACACCACTTCTCAGCTTCTTTTAATGTGTAAATAACTTTACCATCCACTGATCACCACCACCACCATCATCATCATCATCACACCATAGGTATAAAAAAAATTTAGGCACAGGTGTGGCTGTGTGGTAAGTAGCTTGCTTACCAACCACATGGTTCCTTAGTGTCTTCCACTATAGCCTCGGGCCGACCAAAGCCTTGTGAGTGGATTTGGTAGACGGAAACTGAAAGAAGACTGTCGTATATGTATGTATGTGTGTGTGTGTATATGTTTGTGTGTCTGTGTTTGTCCCCCCAACATTGCTTGACAACCGATGCTGCTGTGTTTACGCGGTTCGGCAAGAGAGACCGATGGAATAAGTACTAGGCTTACAAAGAATAAGTCCTGGGGTCGGCTCCAGCATGGCCACAGTCAAATGACTGAAACAAGTAAAAGAGTAAAAAAAGAGTATATGCATGCATATATGACACACATCCACACATATTCACATGGCAGGAAAAGTATGAAATAGGAGACAGGCAAAAGAGAAAGAGAGGAAGAAGAGAGAAGGAGTGATAGGAAAGAATAAAGACAAGGAGGACTAAAGATTGTAGGGCAGAGAGAAAGAAGAACAAAGAGAGAAAGGGAGGAGGCTAATCTGCTATGGTTGAATGACTCAGTTGGTGAGGACTGTGTTAATCATTGCTGTTTGCTTGTCCTTACATCTTACCCCTCTCTACCATTGATGCCACCCCCCACTGCTCTGACCTCTGCACAACACCTCACCACCCCCGCACTGCTCTGACCTCTGCACAACCCCCCCCCCGCACTGCTCTGACCTCTGCACAACACCACACCACCTCCTCATACACACCCACACTTGGGTCAGTCTCCTTAATATTTCTGTTGGTCAGAGAGAATAAAACCTGGTTTTGTCAGTTTAATTTTAGACACTGCTAGTGGAGAAAGTAGCTGGCCAACTAAACTACAATTAACTGATGGTCCACTGTAAATTAAGAGAGGTCATTACTAAGTTTGTGTGTGTAACTAATTTTCTTTATATTTGGTTGAAATCCTTCCATGCCAGCAACGGTCAAAGTCAACTGAACTTTAACTAATCTGGAGGTTTTCATTTCACCCCAACCTGCTATGAGGGATTTAGCTCTTTAGACTCCTAGTTCAAATCCTACAGGGATACACTTCATATTTTCATTTTCATGGGATTGACAAAATATACAATACCAGTAAAATACTGAGGTATGATTTGGTCGATTTTATAGATGCAAACATGGCTTTTTTTCTCTCTCTTGGTGTGCTTACGTCCCCGTATAGATATGCACACAGCTACGTGTATTAGAACTGGTTCCCAACCTGTGGTCCGCAAAGGTAGTGCTGAGGGTCTGTGAACTAAATTAAAAATTTCATATATATATATATATAGTTTTAGGGAAAATAACCAAGTTTCAAGAACTCGTCGATGAAAATCCACTATCACATATAAAGCTCAATTTAATTCTTAATAAATTGATTTTAATTGAGTTTTTACCTGTAATTTTGGATTTTGTCCCTAATATTATTATTATTATTATATATATATATATATATACACACACACACACGTAAGGATAAGAATATCCTGGGGTCTGTGGGAATAAATAAAAGGGATCCTTGGTAGTGAAAAGGTTGGGAACGACTGTATTAGAAACACACACACACACACACACAAATATATATTTACATAGAGCATGCGAAAAATACAGAACTCTTTTCTTAGTATTTTGTATTTTTCATGTTCCATGTAAGTATATTTGTATATATGTAATCAGTCAGTAATTCATAAATCCAAACAGAAACATACTTCAGAACAGTCGTAGTTAAAAGTTAATGTATTGGGTTGTCCGGGAAGTTCATGCCGATTTTTAAAGGAAAGAAAAAGGTCAATAAATACTTGCCATTACATTTTTAATCAACCAAATATGAACTATTTTGTTGCACAAATGCATCTCCATCTTTCCTTTAACTTCAAAATACCTTCTTCCCAGAACTGAGGTGGTTTCATGGCAAATAAGTCGAAAGGTAAGCTACTATAAATCGGCACGAACTTTCCGGACAACCCAATAGATATATCTTGCTTGTCTGTCTATCTATCAACATACATGTGTGTACCAAATCTAATTGTGCTTATCTGCATTACTACCCTATAGGCATATCTAAATTATATACACCCTGAGCCAGTATTATGTTGAAGTGTAAGCCTGAAGGAATATGAATAAACTCACATCATTTTGGTTAACAAACATGTTGCAGACAGGTGGTTAAGAAATGTGCCTTGCAATCCCTTGGTCTTCAGTTCAATCACCAGCCAAATATCTTCTACTTTAGATTCAGTGAAATTAGGTACAGAAATTAAGTGGAAGCTCATTAGACTGTCCTTGTGATGAGGTAGTGGATTTCATCCACTGCCCAGTTTAATCTGGCCTTTGCTTTTAATAAAGCCTCCTCTAATTGATAACACCAGAAACAACAGCCAAATAAATATCCTTTACATCACATTGAATAATGTAGTGTTGAATGTATGATATGATGGCCATGGTTGGAACACCTTTGGTCAGATTTGACCTGGTTCTAAACAACAACGACAAAGCATGAACTGTGGCTCCTTTGTCACTTTTTCTCACAGCAAGAAGTCCAGGCAGAGTCAGCCCCACTTCTCCCGCTCCCTTCTGATTAAATGTGGGTATATCAATTTCACTCCTAGCCTGACCACTCCTACTAGATAATGGGTTGGACCACAAATCAGTAACAATGCCAAGAATGATGACAATGTTTAGCTTCAATTACATTACTCTTTCTCTTATCAACCCAAAACTCATACACCTCAGCTACTCTCTGCCCCAAATCTCTATTTAGACTTCCTGGAGCATCAAACTAAGCACTTTGCTGTATTTCTCTTGGTACTTTATGTTGTGAGTTCAAATTACCCAGTTCATACCAGGCGTTCTTTTTTTTTTATTCTTTTATTTGTTTCAGTCATTTGACTGCAGCCATGCTGGAGCACCGCCTTTAGTTGAGCAAATCGACCCCGGGACTTATTCTTTGTAAGCCTAGTACCTATTCTATCGGTCTGTTTTGCCGAACCGCTAAGTTACGGGGACGTAAACACACCAGCATCGGTTGTCAAGCAATGCTAGGGGGGACAAACAGACACACAAACATACACACATACATATATATATATATATATACACATATATACGACGGGCTTCTTTCAGTTTCCGTCTACCAAATCCACTCACAAGGCTTTGGTCGGCCCGAGGCTATAGTAGAAGACACTTGCCCAAGGTGCCACACAGTGGGACTGAACCCGGAACCATGTGGTTGGTAAGCAAGCTACTTACCACACAGCCACTCCTGCATTTTACACCTTCCCCTCAAAATTGCTGGCTTGGACCCAATTACAAACTACCATCATCATCATCATCAGCAGCAGGCCCAATGGTTAGTATGGTCGCCAAAATACTCAGTGGCATTTTGTCTGTCTTTATACATTTTGAGATCAAATTCAACCAAGGTCAACTTTGCTTTTCATCCTTTTGGTGGCCAATAAAGCAAGTTCCAGTTGATCAATGGGGTCAATGTAACTGACATTCCCTTCCCCCGAAATTGCTGGCCTTGAGCAAAAATTTGAAACTACTATTATTATTATTATTATTATTATTATTATTATTATTATATAAGGCGGCAGCAAGCTGACAGGATTGTTAGCACATCGGGTGAAATGCTTAGCTGTATTTTGTCTGCTGCTACGTTCTGAGTTCAAATTCCACCAAGGTTGACTTTGCCTTTCATCCTTTCAGGGTCGATAAAATAAGTACCAGTTGAACACTGGGGGTCGATGTAGTCGACTTACACCGTCCCCTGAAATTTCAGGTCTTGTGCCGATAGTAGAAAGGATTATCATTATTTTTATTATTATTATCATTATAAGGCAGTGAGCTGGCAGAGACATTAGCACACTGGGCAAAATGCTTAGCAGCATTTCACTTGTCCTTACATTCTGAGTTCAAATTCAGCTGAGGTTGACTTTGCCATTCATCCTTCTGGGGTCAATAAAATAAGTACCAGTGAAACACTGGGGTCCATATCAACTTCCTCTTTCTCCTCCTCTCAAAAACTGCTGGCCCTGTACCAAAATTTGAAACCATTATTATTATTATTATTATTAGAGTTAGGGATCCTCAGTAAATACCTTGTGGTATTTCCTTATGCCTTTTTATCCTTCTCGGTTCACATTTTTGTTTAACATCTCATTTACTTAACGAGAACTCGTTATTGTTAGTAGTTTCTGCTATGTAGGAATAATGGCTGTATATTTTCGAAAGAACAAGATGTTGTGACGATCATGCCTTTCCAACATACATTGGAAGCAGCGATTAGATGAGAATTGATAATGACATATAAGCAGAAAACCAGATCCAAGACACCTGTGTGTGTGTGTGTGTGTGTGTGTGTGTGTGTTAGTGTAGTATGTGTGTGTGTTAGTGTAGTATGTGTGTGTGAGTGTGTATGTCTTGTGTATGTAAGTGTCAGTGTGTGTAGTGTGTGTGAGTGTATGTGAGTATGTCTGTCTTATGTATGTGTGTGAGTGTCAGTGTGTGTGTGTCTGTATGTATATATGTCTGTGTGTTTGTATGACTAACAGTGAATGCTCTAAATACCAAACAATTAGTTGTTAGTGTGACCACACTTAGGTTTAGTTGGTGCTGGGATTGTCACACCACCATGACCACTACTGCAGACACCACCACCACCACAAGCTAACAGCCAATTCTTTTTTGTTCTTTATGCTTTGTAGATGGTTACCCCTCCCTCACCTCCATACAAACATCTAAAGACTCTATGTGGTTTCTTGACCTGCTAAAAACATCACCCAAATGTCCTTCAGGAGCCATGCCTGGCTCATAAGGGCCAGTTTTCTCTACTAAAGTTAAACTTTGTAAGAAAGAACTGTGTTTTAATGTGAGAGTATCAGGAAGCCACTGCAAATGAAAAATGGCAGTAATCTTAGTTTATCTTGGATTAACCAATAATCCATTGGAAATGATTCAGGTCAGATCATTTGAGAGGTAATTAAGGTATTTGGCAACAGCAATAAATATGAATAAAAATAAAGCAAAAATTCCTAAGATTCACAGAATATATTCTTAAATAATTCCAGTAAAATGAAAATTCTTTGGATGAATCGAAAGAAATCTTTTAATTACAATAAATATAACAGAAACAGAGAGGCTAAGAGTTCAAAACAGAGACAAAGCATATTCTGGGAGAATGATGTGAAGAAATGGTTTGGAATTTTTTTTTTTTTTTAATTTTTTTTTTATTGGTTTGGAAGAAAGGATTGTGTTTGTGGCCTTTGCAGACGCTTTGATTCATGCTGGAAATGTTTGAACTTGAATGTCAATAAAGGACTGCATCAATAAACAATAGGCATGACATATTGATCAACGCAGCTGAGATGACATTTAATAACGGCAACAAAGGCACTGGAGAAACAGGACGACTTACCAAAGCACTGGTGGTTTTGGAATTTGCAGAATTTTGCCCATTCATCTGTGGTTCTTTACGGGTGCGGCTGGAGAGAAGAAAGAGGAAATGTTATTGCAAGAAGTCATCACATTTAGCTTTCGAGTCGGTCTTCTGTTAGAACTGCTGCCACTGGATGTTGGTAGTTCCTTGAAAAAACATTGCTCCTCTTGTTTTTCAAGAATCTGCCAATATACATGGCATCTGCATTTTAATTTCTTGGATTCCTGCAGTTTTTGCCTTTAAACTTTGCACCAACTCAACAGTGCTGCGAAGAGAAGGCTCAATGGAGTTAGACTATCTGATAAAAATAGCAGCAAAACCCCTTTTAAATCACATGGTATTCTCTTGAAGGGAAGTTTAAAACAAAAATACATTGATCATACATCTATATCTGCCAACTACATCTAACCATCTGTCTATCCTCACCATATCTATCCATCTATCTATCTGTCTATACTAACCATATCTATCCATCTATCTGTCTATCCTCACCATATCTATCCATCTATCTATCTATCCTCACCATATCTATCCATCTATCTATCTATCCATCCATCCATCCATCTATCTATCTACACACACTCACACACACACACACACAAGCAGCAGCAGCAGCAGTAAAGTCTATTGGCTTTAATAGAATGTATTCTTGATTGGGTTGCACTAATTAATGTTGCTATATTAACCCTTTAGCAATGATATTAATCTGTTAAATGCATTATCCTGGAGCTGTGACATTTTGATGAGGTAACTGTTCATTTTTAGAATGATATTGTAGGGTTGGTGAGGGAGGCCAGATCAGACCAGTTTAAATGTAAAACAGGTAGGGGTATTTTGGTTGGAAACAGGGGTCTGGTTCAAATACTAAAAGGATTAAGCCAAGAGGTGATAATCTTTGTGATGTTAGACAGAAGTAACAGATTCAAATGGTTGATGGTTTACTAATGATCCAAGGGAGATATTGGTGGAGGTTAAGAATTCAGTCGACCTTTTTAATGCCAATCCTCACCTGATATCTTCACTTGTTCTTTGTGTATCAAACAATTACAACAATTTTCAAAATATTTGTATTTTAATTAAAACTGTCCATCATAATTTTAGAGAAAATCTGTGAAATAAATATCAGAGCTGCTTTGCCCAAAAAGTGCCAGAGCTCTCTTAAATCCATTGCAATGTTGGAAACCCTTCCGTATCGTCAGACAAGTATTTCAGGGTCACAAGCGTTATGTGCCTTATCCTGTGCCCTTTGCCTGAGTGAGGCAGTGAGAAACTCAACTAGTCTTCACCTACAGAACGGTTCGACTTGCGATTGCTTATCAATCAACCAGGTAGTTTCTGCAGTTGAGAAATTATGATCCAAATACCAGCTCAGTCATTGAAAAGCTAAGCAGTTCACCAAATCCCTACTGATTGGCGTATTTCTGAAAACAATTTAAATACACTGGAAAAGTGGAAAAGGTATTCCATTGTAAAAAAAAAAAAAAAAAAAAAAAAAGAAAGAGGGAATAGTGAAGAAATGGTTGAAGTAGGTTGATGATTCTATGGAATTTGAGGGAGAGAATGACAATGAGTTCAAAGTTGAAAGTAATTTATAAAACGGTGACCTGGAAAAACAAGACATCAATGTTTGCTGTTTACCCCTGAAGTGTTTTTATTGACAATTACAATGCTTTTGCAATATCTATAAATATGAAACAAGTGCTTGTCAATACGCGCACGCACACACGCACACACACACACACACACACACACACACACACACATGTAGTTACAATTTTTTTAAACATGTAAGTTTGAAAACCCATTAAGAACAGAACAGTTTATTGTTGTAAGTCCGACATAAGTGGTTTATTACTCACAAATTAACAACTCAAGTATACAAAACTATAAACATCATCATCACACATACATCTTTATGTGTGTGTGTGTGTGTGTGTGTGTGTGTGTGTGTGTATATATGTGTGTATATATGTGTGTGTATATATATATATATATATATATATATATATATATATATATATATATATGTATGTATGTATAAATATATATATTTAATTTATATAAGAGCATTATTATACAATTATGCCTCACGCTTAGAGGGACTCCATAAGTCAAAACTACCAAAATAAGCACATTTTTACCGGTAAAAATGATTATTTTGGTAGATATATGTGATTGTTGAATTTGACTGGTGATATCTGTTTATTATGAACTTTGAATGTACTTGTGTGAGGGGAATAAAAGACTTTTTTTCAAGATGTACGTGAATTTGACCCGTGGAAGTTTGCTCGCATATGAACTTTGGACGTACTTGTGTGAGGGAAGTAAAAGACTTTTTCAAATATTTAAAAAAAAAATTTTTTTATAATTTTCAAAAAGTATTTTAATTGTCTTTTTAGTCAGTGAACACTTATTTTATTTTTATCTTTAT
Source organism: Octopus bimaculoides (assembly GCF_046866305.1). Lineage (NCBI taxonomy): Eukaryota > Metazoa > Mollusca > Cephalopoda > Octopoda > Octopodidae > Octopus > Octopus bimaculoides. The sequence continues at coordinate 7,720,870 of NC_142953.1, forward strand.
TTTCTATTGTCCATTAG